>NC_133314.1:22426922-22554438 GCF_012295235.1 Primulina huaijiensis
GGAGAATACGTTTTTTCATAATCAATTCCACGCCTTTGATAAAAACCTTGTGCAACAAGTCGAGCTTTATATCTTACTATTTCATTTTTCTCATTTCGCTTTCGAATAAAAACTCATTTGTATCCAACAGGTTTTACACCTTCATGTGTAAGGACTATAGGTACAAAAACATTACGTTTATTTAGCGAATCCAATTCAACCTGGATGACATCTTTCCATTTTATCCAATCCTGCCGATTTTTACATTCACCAAAAAATTTTGGTTCATGATCTTCATTATCATTTATGATGTCGATTGCCACATTATAAGAAAATATATCATCAATTTCTTCTATATCTTTTCGGTTCCATATTTTTCCAGTATTAATATAATTGATAGAGATTTCATGATTCTCGTCAGTTTGTGGTTCTGACAAAACATTTTCATCATCATGTGTTTCTTCAGGAACATCATTCTCTATTTTGTGATCATTATGTTTCTCTATGAATTTTCTTTTTCGAGGATTTTTATCCTTGGAACCAACTGGCCTTCCACGCTTCAGGCGTTTAATGACATCATGACTATCTTCAATTTGTTTCTTCGGAATTTCAATTCGAGCAGGGGCATTTGCAGCATGTATATATGATTTAGTTACCCCTTTTGTGTCTGCAAATGCATCTGGTATTTGATTTGCTATTCTTTGCAAGTGCACAATTTGCTGTACATCTTTTTCACATTGTTTTGTTCTTGGATCCAGATGTAACAATGATGATACATACCATGTAATTTCTTTTTCGGTATGTTTCTGTTCTCCCCCTAACATTGGGAAGATTTCCTCATTAAAATGACAATCAGCAAAACGTGCTGTGAACACGTCGCCTGTCTGTGGTTCAAGATATCGAATGATCGATGGACTATCATAACCAATATAAATTCCAATCTTTCTTTGAGGTCCCATTTTCTTTCGTTGAGGTGGTGCAATAGGCACATACACCATACATCCAAAAATTCTCAGATGAGAAATGTCTGGTTCTTTACCAAATGCAAGCTGCAATGGGGAGTATTTATGATATGCACTTGGTCTGATGCGAATTAATGAAGCAGCATGTAAAATTGCATGTCCCCATATAGAAATAGGGAGCTTTGTTTTCATAATCATTGGTCTAGCAATCATTTGCAGACGTTTAATCAATGATTCAGCCAATCCATTTTGAGTATGTACATGAGCAACAGGATGCTCAACAATGATTCCCATAGACATACAATAATCATTGAAAGTCTGGGAAGTAAATTCACCAGCATTATCAAGTCTAATTTTCTTGATTGTATAATCGGGAAATTGATTCCTCAATTTTATTATTTGAGCAAGTAATCTTGCAAATGCAACATTTCGAGTTGACAATAAACATACATGTGACCATCTGCTGGAGGCATCAATCAATACCATAAAGTATCTGAATGGTCCACATGGTGGATGGATTGGTCCACAAATATCACCCTGAATACGTTCAAGAAACATTGGTGATTCAGTTTGGATTTTGGCTGGTGATGGTCTTATAATAAGTTTTCCAAGAGAACATGCTTTACATTGAAACTTATTATTCTGAAAGATCTTCTGGTCTTTCAATGGATGACCATGTGTATTTTCTATAATTCTTCGCATCATTGTTGAACCAGGATGTCCTAATCGATCATGCCAATTGGTTAATATTGAAGAATTATCAATTACCATGTTTGATTCAATGGGACGTATATGTGTATAATGCAATCCAGTAGGGAGCATTGGTAGTTTTTCAATCACATATTTCTTTCCTGATTTATATGTGGTAAGACACATATATTTCTCATTCCCTTCATTCATTGTTTGAGTATCATACCCATGGGAATATATATCATTAAAACTCAACAAATTTCTTTTCGATTGTGGTGAATATAAAGCATCATTGATCAAAAATTTTGTACCATTAGGTAACAAAAATTGTGCTTTACCACATCCTTTAATCAAGTCTACAGGACCTGATATTGTATTCACCATTGTTTTTGTTGGTTTTAGTTCCAAGAAATATCTTTTATCTCGGAGGATAGTGTGCGTTGTACCACTATCAGGTATGTAAACTTCAGCTTGGTTCATAGCATTTTCCATATTTGAACTTCAAAAAAAATGTGCAATGAAATAAAATTACTGACAATACATTTATAAAAATAAAATACAATACAATACATATTTAAAAATTTAACACACGATAAAATATTATCACACAAGTACATGGAAAAATAAAATTTTTTTATATATCTATTCCACCAACAAATTGGTCATTGTTTGAGAAATCAATCAGAAAATCTCCAGCATCAAAATGAGTTGAATTATTCAAAGGTTCATTGTGTTCAGTAAAATTGGTCTCTTTTTCTTTCACCTTTAATGATTCTTTATAAAGTTTACAAAGGTGCTCAGGGGCTCAACAAATACGGGACCAATGTCCTGGAGTACCACATCTGTAACAAGAACTTTCAAATCTTTTTGAGTGATTCTCATTAACACTCATATTCTCATGATGCCTTTTCGGTGGATGGTTTGAGACGCTCTTTTGAGATGAGTTATAGAAATAACTATCTCGATTATTTTCAATACCACGGCCGCGTCCACGACCACGACCACTTCCACGTCCACGACCACGACCTCGATTTTGTCCTCGACCAAAATCTTGTCTATAACTATGATTTTGGTTTCCAGGTTTAAATTCATTTTTGCTTACGACATTTACTTCAGGAAATGCCGTTGAACCAGTGGGTCGTGCCTGATGATTTCTCATTAACAGCTCATTATTCTTTTCCGCCACGAGAAAACAGGCGATGAGTTCAGAATATCTCGCAAATTCACGCACTCTATATTGTTGTTGTAGAGTTATATTTGATGCGTGAAAAGTGAAAAATGTTTTTTCAAGTATTTCCGATTCTGTAACCTCATGTCCACAAAATTTTAGTTGCGAGATTATTCGATACATCGCTGAATTGTAATCACTGACTTTCTTAAAATTTTGGAATCTCAACGTATTCCATTCATCCCGGGCGGTCGGAAGTATAACTTCCCTAATATATTCGAATCTTTCTTTTAATCCCTTCCACAAAACCATGAGATCTTTTTCAATCAGATATTCACATTTTAATCCGTCGTCGAGATGTCGACGCAAAAATATCATGGCTCTTGCCTTTTCTTGTGATGTGCATATGCCATTTTCTTTTATGGTCTCATTTAGACCTAATGACTCAAGATGCATTTCTACATCGAGAGTCCATGTCATATAATTTTTCCCCGTAATATCAAGAGCAATGAATTCGAGCTTTGCCAAGTTTGACATGGTGGTACTAAAAAAAATTACGATGCATTTTATTAGTTAATGAATATTACAATACAAAGTAATGGATAAACAACAAATACAAGCATTCGTAAAAATAAAGAAAACACACGAGGAAGATATTCTCCGATAAGTACAAGATTCGTGAGTATTATGACCAAAATAATTAAAAATAACTTTGTGGAAGCCATCTTTTTTTTTCTTCAAAAATTTGATGAAGAATAATTTTAGAGAAGAAGAGTAAGTTGGAGTGATTGAATATGTTTGTGAGATCATATTTATAGGGCAAAAACTAGCCGTGTTGTTACCGTTTATGACCGTCGGTGTACAAGAAAATAAATGTATGTATTTGTATAATTTTATGGTAATAATATGGTGTATATAATATTAGTAATGTTTTAAATAATTATGTATATCATATCACAATATTATAATGAGGTATCATAAGATATTTTGTTTAAAAACCTTATAGACTTTTATACTTGTCGTATCCTTTACCGGGAGTGTGGGATGTCGTCTTAACATCCTCCCAGGATTTATAACAAGTTTTTGAAAAATTTATTTTATTATAACATTATATTATATATTAAGTATATACACAATAAATAAATAAACATTAAAATAAATATTATTACTTTTGTTACCTTTTTCTTCTGTTTTGGAGCTTGGAAAAATATGGAGGACTTTTAGAGCTTCGTGCTGATAACGTGTTGTGAAAAAGTAAAAATTTACGGTAAAAAGTAAAAATCTCAAACTCTCAAAATTATCACACTACACACTTTATAATATTTTTCTCTCAACTTAATTGTGATTTTCTTCAAAAATGAGAGATTTATTTATAGAAAATCTTTACAAATAATCCAAAAATAAAATCATCATTACCTACATCATCACACACTAATTTTCAATATTTACAACTATTATTTTCAACATTCAAATATTCAACATACACATTTTAAATATTAATTTTCAACACAAATATCGATTAACCAATTAATAATTATAATTAGTACCGCAATGTTCAATTCTCCAGCTTGCATAAAATCTTGTGGTGGTTAGAAAAAATATTCTGGCAGCAATTTTCAGTAAAAATATATTACAGGTGAAACATGGAATCGTACCAGCTTCGTGTATCTTTCCTAAAATATTGTTTAATACGATGTTCTATATTCTTTTGTTGCATTGAGCGAAATTTCTAGTGTTTGAGGCGTTAAATGCTGTTGGCGGACATGGGATATAGTTTTCCTCAGCGTAACACTTCGGTAGAGTATTATAATATATCTCGTTTTGATTCAAAGTTGAACTCCTTGACGTTTTAGTCTATCATGTTTGTCAAAACTACTTGAAATCAAGTCATCTATATTCATATTGATACCTCCATAAGACCCCGAATTATCATTGCACTCGAACGTGGGAGTAGAAATTAAGGTAAGGTCAACCCAGAATTGGTCCGGGGTGTCTTGAGATGAGAGTTAACTTCGATAATGTCAACGTCTACCCAAAATCACAAGCGCTATTTCGATCACATAGCCACCTAGAAAGCTCGTTCGGGTAAGGAATTAGTACTTTGTTCCTATCAGCCTGGATTGTCATTAGTCCGGGTAGTTTATCAGATTGTTACAGGTTTACGCAAGCTCATATATGTATCCGAGCTTGTGCAACATAAGAGGACTAAGTCAAAATGAACGTGGACCTTGTCAAACTAAAATCCAGGGACCCGTTCTCATTTCACGTTAGCACATCTTGTAAAAATCATAACATGAGTCACATTCTCATACTATGGTCACTACCCGAGCATCTCGGGATTATTCACGATTTCAGCACCCTATAAATATCCCTAACATAGATAAAATCGAAGGAGAGACGAGTCATGATCACTGTGACTCATCATATTTTCCTTTATATTGCATTCTTTTTTCCTTTTTGTATTCACTTGACTGATTTGAGTGTCGGAGTTGCTACTTCCGACGTCCCACTAACGTGTCTTAATCCTATTATCAGGTGTCCAGGTTATATCGACAGGGTTCATCTCACTCTGTCAGCATTACATATAAGGAAGAACAATTACTCAGCAAGGTAAATTGTCCACTCGAGGTCACCCAATTTATCCGGACAATACATATCTGCAGGATTACTTGGAACCAAGTCATTGATTATCCGAGGTTCCAAGTTTGAACACCATTTGAGATTTTGTCAGCAAGTTAACTTATATGTGTGGTTAGCAAATTAATATATATTACTCGTAATTTGTTCGAAAGATAGTGATTATCGGTTTCTCAGTATCAAAAAAAATTGTATTGTTCAAATTTTCTATTCGTGGGATAATTGTGATGAGATGGTGTATGTCAAAATTTCAATAACTTTATTATCAGCTATGAGATTATGATAAATTCAATTTTTACATTATTTTTGTATCATTAGCATTAACAAATGCCACAATTTCACTAAATTTATAACTTCTATGGTTTCATTTTTTGATTAAAAAAATTCCAAACATTCAATTAAAAATAACTTTAGATTTTTTAAAAAAAATTTCATTTTTTTAAAAAATTTAATTAAAATTTCATTTTTTAAAAAAATTTAATTAAAATTTCATTTTTTTAAAAAATTTAATTAAAAAGATCCAGTTAGCAACAATCAGCAAACTAACAAGTCTAACAACGTTTGGAGGAAAAAAGAGTCTCTAAAAACGTTAAGAGGTTTGGAAATCGCTATTATATTTAGGGTCTGAAATCCCGTCAGGAGTACGGTCGAAACAAGAACAATGGCGCAGGTCGCAGGCCTACGCCCACTAATCCCGGGTAAAACCCAAACTACGTGCCACCTCCAGCGCGGGCCTCGGCGAAATCTGGACGCCGCCGCTTACTCAATTCACACCTGGAGTTCTCTTCAGCAAAGTCTCAACTGTAACGGGAAGTTTTCTTGCCTCTTCTCCGACAACCGCAAGCAGGTCCTTATCCGCTTTCAATTTCTTACCATTCTACTTTTATCATCGCATAATTACCTCTTATATGCTCGCTCGTTGTTCATTTAGCGGAGAAATGTACGTCGGAATGGAAAAGAATAATGAGAAGATTTTGGCCTTCTCTTTTTTCTTGTTACTATTGGTTAAACGAAACAGTTGTTTGAAGCAAGCAGATATGACATCCTTGCTGTGCAGCTGTGCTTGTGTTTCTAGTTATCTCTTGTTTTATAAATTTTATTCCGTGGTTTAGCAACGCTAACTTTCCTGGAACCATTTTTTATTTTGTTCTTCATCCTATACAAGTTATCAGCTTTCTTTTAATGTCTCTTTTATCGCTCGGACTGAATGTTTGACTTTCAATGAGTTATTTGAGGAAATCGGCTCTTGCTATCAAACTAAAAATTGGGTGCGAGCTTGATGGGATTTCTATTTCAGATTTGTTTCCCTGATCCTCCCCCTGTTTGCAACTGGTGTTGGACTATTAACAAATAACACTACAATGCCAAGCAGTTGCATAAAAACATTTCATAAAACAGTCAATGGTAAAAGAATGAATTTTTTTAGTTCAGAAAAGACGTAAAACTGCAAAACTACGTACCGTCACCATTATACGAATCGGAAAAAACTATTTTGCTATGTGGTCTCAATACCGTGTAGCTCCACCATCCTCTATCAAAATGATTGTTCCTGTTTGTTCATCCGTACGTGCACGATGAGTTCAAATTGTTACAGTTAGTGCTTGCAACATTAAGCAAACAGCTAGAAATTTACCATAATTATTTTAGCTTTATGGTAATAATTATGTCAGTCCTTTTGTTATGACCCCGATTTAGTATCATGTGAATTAACAGTGAAGACAAAAATATTGTCAGTTCTAGACCACCATGGGGCAAAATACAAGTAGTCGACTATGTCATATTAGGAGTTACTTGTTGCTGTATAAAGAAAAGTAATTGATAAATAAACAACGGTATGATGAGTAAAAACTTGTCCCTTTCTTGTATCCTCTGTTTTTAGACTGCGTGAATTTCATTTTTTATTTTGTAATTTATTCTTCTTTGCATGTTAGCCATCAATAGTTGCATCCGTTAAGAATCCTAATGACAAGAATTTTACGCTTGATCTTGATTCAATTTCTATGAATTGATTATGATTCTTAGACCCTTGATCCAAACTTGGTAACCTGGTTTTAGACTTTTGGCACTCCAATGCTATGTTGTTGGGGCCATTGGGCTCTTCTTGGATAGAACATATTTGGAATTGTTATTGCCTTGCTGGTTGAGCAAAGCCTCAAAACTATGCTGCTGCAGCCTTTATGTGATCCTAAAGCTTCTTCATGGTGATTCTTCATAAGCTGTAAGCCTTGGTCAATCTACCATATTATACCAAGTTACTTTGCCTAGGTGTATGACGACTTCGAACTACTGTAGTTAACACCTGCAACTTAAAGGGTGCATGGCAACTCAGTTTTTGGCTGGTCTAGTTTTTGGTAATTCCACACTTAGAAAACTTGAGTTTCATTTCACATTTTGGTGTTCTCTATGCATCTACATATTAGTTATCTCCTGCATTATATCTTAGAAGAATCTTAGTACTTTTTTCCTCGACAACTCGAGTGATCTCAGGCTCATTCCCGCTGTATAGACTTTTATGGTGTGCAAATTCAATTGCATCGGATGTGGGCATGATTATTTTCTATATGTCTTGATTTCAGAAGCTAATTGATTTTAGAAATTTTCAGTGAGTGTGTCTCAATGAAAGATTTCTTGCGCATTAATCAGTAAATTTGGCATCCTAATCCTTAGCAATGATGGAGAATTAAGATCACACTTCTGCAATTTTTTTAAACATGCTTGGATGTAATTTTGTCTTCGTGTTTCAAATCTTTTTTGCAATCTGTCATTTATTTTTTATGTTATTCCAAAGATGAACTTATGTAGTTATTTTATGTACATCAGCCGGAAGTATTGGACACTCAATTGTCTACAACTTTGAGAAAAGACACATTGTTTGGGTACTGTGTGAGTTTGATTTCAAGTATAGAACCGAACCATCCTCTCAATGAGAGGATCTTCCTCGTATACAGAAATGATATGCCAATAATGCCATGATGTCTTGTTGGCAAAGTCAATCAAGAGAATAGTGCAGTATTGCATATAGTTTGGTTTGGTCAGGAGGTTATATTGTGACATAATTAGGATAGAGATCTTGAAAAGGAATAACTTTGGACTTGAATTATTTGAACTCTACTTTCAGTGAATGATCCTCTGTCGTGAATACTCTTAAATATTTATGAATTACAGGAACAGGCTCGAAAAGCCTTAGAAAGTGCCCTTGGTGAAAAGAAAATGGAGTTCGAGAAATGGGACAAAGAAATTAAAAGGAGAGAGGTAGCAGGTGGAGGAGGAAATTCAGGAGGTGGTGGCTGGTTTAGATGGGGCAGATGGTTTGGTGGGTCCGATGGAGACCGTTTTTGGCAAGAAGCACAACAAGCCAGTCTTGCAATTTTAGGTATTCTTGTTGTGGTAAGTGTTTTCAACAGTATTCGTGGGATCTGCTCCTACAAGTAAAATTGTCCTTTTGGTCTAATTTCGTTTAAAAACACACACACACAGAGAGAGAATAACTCATTTATATTTTTATCAATACAGTATCTAATAGTGACAAAAGGGGATGTGATGCTTGCTGTTGTATTTAATCCTTTGTTGTTTGCTCTACGTGGAACTCGGACTGGCTTCATCTTTTTGACATCAAAGATCTCGAATATGATACATCCTGACGGGGAAAATATCGCCACACCTCAGGAGGAAATGGCTCGAAATGTTTCCGCCAAAGAACGAGTCGTAGGGAAATGGGGACGCAATTGATTTTGTTTCAGGCGATACTTGCTTATGCCCAAAAGAGTTCTATATATGCTTGATTTTTGTAGAAAATATTGGTATTTGTTAGTTCCAATTCAGCCTACAGAATCTTCATTTTCGTTCAGCCTTTCCTATAACCACCACAAATTCTGGCTACTATTGGCAATCAACTCATTCCAAATCTTTCTGTCCAAGTGTGATCTAAGTAGTCTTGTAAGATGATCACGTAGCTAATACTCAAAATGAAAGATTAAACTAAAATTGAAATGTTTGTATATTGTTTTGGTTTCAGTTGTTCAATTATGGATTGAATTAAAAGATAAAGTTCAGCTTCTGGAAAAAAAAAAAGATTTAAGTGTGTAATCAAAATAATTGAACTCAATAATTTCATAACCATTTTGCAAAGTTTTACTCCATGTATATATAATTGTTAATATAAAGAAATAAGATCCAGCTTAAATTTCATTGATATAGATTGACTAATTTAAACTATACAAGATGAATTATTCATATAAATTTCATGGGTTTTAGAACTTCATAAATATTCAAATTTTGATTTGAAAAGCACTTTGGTAGGATGTAATGGTATGCGCATTTGCATCCACAAAATTAAAAAATTTTTGGAGTAAACAAAATTTAATGTTGGCCATGTGAAAAGAGTCCGTCGAGTGGCCTCTCGTCTCATTCAAAGTACAACGGTTCCATTGGTAAAGGAGTCGCGACAAACTGCATTCCAATTTCACCATTAACCAATCAAAAGAAAGTCAAATTTAAGGAAGAATGCTACATACCACTCTGTCTCGTCCGACAAATGTAAGTTAGTGACCTTCACGATTCTCTCTCTATTTTTATTTTTCTTGGAACATTTCTCTCCCATATTCAGTGAGTGAATTTCTTTCCTGTTCATGTCTTTGGCTGTTAGAGTTGTGTCAAGTTCCAAAAGCATGGGATTTGATGAGAACAAAGGTGGTGGATTCCGAGACTAACAAATCCGGTGAAAATAACACAGAACCGGAAATCGTACCTGATACCGGTGGAAGGGCTAGCAGACAAATGAGTGAGAGTTCTCTTTATGCCACTGAGGATGAAGACAAGATACCGAAAGTAAGATACAGTTGGGCCCTCAGTGCACTCTCAAGGAGCTATACGAGAAAGACAAGGTTTTTTCATTTCCTTGAGGGTAAAAATAGACAATCTTTTTATCATTATTGTCATTTCCCTTCATTTTCCCTTGTAAGACATTAATTTAAGAAGTTAAATTTTGATCTTCTCCTACTAATTTATTTGGAAGGCATAAATTTAAAAAGTTAATTTTTCAAAAATCAAAATTTAGCTAACGCGCATGGTGTATCCGTATGTACCACAACAGAGAACAGTAGGTTAAATACGAGATTTCCGACAACTTATTATTTATTGATCCAAGACAAATCAAAGAGTACCGGCCATGTCCAATGTCAATTTTTTTTCTTTGTTGTACCTCGTCATTCGGCGATGTTTTTATATTTTATTTATTAGAAAGACAACCAAATCTTGGTTGCGTCTTGTTTCTGCAACTAAATTTGGTCAAACCGGAAAATGCCACGATCAGTGCCTCTAGGCCACTCATAGAACGTTGCAGTGATATTTTCTTGGATGAGATATTGTTAATTCTCTCATTAAATAATTTTTTTCATAAAAAATTATACTAATAATTCTATTATCATATTCTATATTATTTTTTTCTAACTATATAATGAGTCATGACAACACAACCGATATATTGAATATGACAATAACTATCATATATAAGTAACTGCAGTAGAAAAATTTTAAACGACATCATTATGATCTAGTAGAGAAAAAAATCAGTTTTCAAAAATATTATCAATTCATTCTCGAAGAAATATATATTCATAAATATATATTTTTTAATATCATAAAATATATTTCAAAAACATCAAAAACTAACATAAACTAACCATGCATGTAAGCTAAACCTTTCTTTTGCATGTTCGCAGAAGCCTCCTAAGTTTGATTTCCACTTCCAGCTTTAACGACGACATTGCACTTTCTGTACAAATATGATACCAATTCAAATTGCGTAGATATGGACTAATTATGGTGTAAGATCTTTTATACATATATATATACACATATATATGTGTATATATATATGCGCTCTCGTTTTGATCCCACATTTTTGACTATATATATATATTTATATATGCCCTCTCGTTTTCACACACACCACATTTAAAATGATTGATGACAGTTGCTTAAAATATTATTAAACACATTTAAAAGTCAAAAATGAGGTGTAACATTGAATTAATATTTGTGGTGAATATATAGTAGCATTCTTCATCGTGGCTCCGCAGGTTAAACACGACCTAGTAATATTTTTTCCTGAAACAATCAAAGCAAATTCGCCATAGCCCACCAACCTTCCCACACACACAGAAGAGACCACAAAATTAATGGCGGTTGATCAGATAAATAATGTGATTGTGCATTGGACGGAAGGAGAAATCAACAGCTTCATCAAGGTATGGTTATCAGCATACATATCTTTGTTCTACTGCTATTTCGCCGGCAAGATATTAACCGGAGGAATTTCCAGACTCACCTGTTTCCTCCCTGTGGTGTGCCTGTTCCTTCTCCTCCCGTTGCAGTTGCACTCCATGCACCTCGGCGGCATCACTGCCTTCTTTCTCGCTTGGCTTGCCAACTTCAAGCTGTTGATGTTCGCTTTTAACACAGGCCCTTTAGCCAATCCTTCAATTTCTTTCCCACGATTCCTAGCCGTTGCTTGCCTTCCAATCAAACTCATTCAACAAAACACAAGGAAGAAGACCGAAGAAAATGAAACTTCAACCCCTAACAATGGTCATAGGTCGGTCAAAAACTATGCAATGAAGGGTTTATTATTGGCGTTAATAGTCAAAACACATAGCTTCGAAGAATACATCCATCCAATAATCATTTTGGTTATATACTGTTTCCATATATACTTTGCCTTGGAGATTATACTAGCCATCGCCGCAGCCATGGCTCGCGGCTTTCTCGGAGCGGAGCTCGAGCCACAGTTCAACGAGCCATATCTTTCTACTTCTCTGCAAGATTTCTGGGGGCGTCGGTGGAACCTCATGGTCTCGCGGATACTGCGCCCCTCTGTGTACCTTCCCGTTCTACACTGGTCAACGGGAATAATGGGCCGACAATGGGCCCCGCTGCTAGCGGTGATGTCCACTTTCATCGTGTCAGGCCTGATGCACGAGCTCATATTTTTTTACCTGGGCCGGGTAAAGCCCACCTGGGAAATCACTTGGTTCTTTTTGCTGCACGGCGTGTGCTTGAATGTTGAGATTGTTGTCAAGAAGGTTGTAAACGGCAGGTGGCAGTTTCCGAGGCTTGTAGGGACAGTCTTGACCGCTGGATTCGTGATGGTCACCGGATTTTGGCTGTTCTTCCCCCAGTTGTTACGGTGCGGCGGGGATCAGAGGGGGCTGGCGGAGCTATCCGCTGTCGGCGCGTTTGTGAAAGACGTCGCCAGGGCGGTTGGTTTCGCGGTCAACTCAAGAGTATAACATTTCTTTTTTACGACCAACAGATAAAAACATATGATTGTAATGCTATAATATTATTAGGACACGCTTCGTGGATGATTTGATTATTCATTAATGATTAAAACAGCAATTTGAAAAGCATTTACTGGAACTATAAAATAATCTAACCCACAAAAACGGCGGGCGAAACCAAGAAATTTTACAGTTGTGGCGACTTAATGCCACTGCTGCACGCTAAACTAAATCATCTTCACAGGGACCATTGGAAATTTGGAAATCTGGTTTCCAAGAATTTTGTTTTATTCAAGGTTGATTGATAGATAATTCTTTTTTTTTTTTTAAAGTCAAATACCGATTTTTTGGATGAATGACTTCGATTTCTAGGAACTGATCATTGTGAATGAGAAATTAATATTCAAATGTACAACTTGCCGAAATATTTTACCATTTTTGCTATGTGAAACATAAAGAAAAATATTAAATTAATATGTTCTAAGTTCAAATTTCAGCCATAAAGTGAGTGGATTTGATTTGATATATGAGATGATAAAAGGCAAGTGATGCATTATGGTCGAATTTATTGTGCTGCTGAAATTAAATTATTTATGCATGGAACTACTATTTCTCATGACGTAAGTAAAGGCAATATTAATGTATTCTTCTATCATTAGTGCTAATACAATTTTTTTGTCATTAATTCGAAAATTCTCGTTCAACCTGATATTGGTCAAATTGTGGCAAAGTACTTTGATAATAATTCAAAATCATTTATTTTATGACCATGATGGTTGATATGGAATAAAAAATCGAATCACACGTTAGCATATGAATTAACATTAATAAATTAAATAATACTACGGATAACTTTGAACGGAGAGGATAAGGAATGGCTCATAGACAAAATCGAGGAGAAATAAATATTGTCAATCCAAGAAAACACCCCACCAATCTCAGAAATGACTTAAATGTTCAAATGCAACCATGTATATATATAGAGGGCAACCCCTCGAGCGAGCTAAAGCGTGGATCGATCGTAACTTCGTTTTTCTAGAAATTCTAAGATGTCAAGAATGATGATTTTATGCGGTGTAACGCTGATCTTATTGTGGGAGATGAGTTTACCTTCTGTTGGCTGCCCCTCTGATGGTAGTGGATGCCGAAACTGTCTCGCAAATCGGATGAAATCCGGGTGCCCTGGATGTGTATCTGTTATGCAATGCATGGACGGGTGTCTTTGGGGTGGCAACCCTCGTTCCAAATGTATGAAGAGATGTGACTGCAGGGGTGAGTATCCACGGTTAGAGGACTGCAAAAAGTGTCTGTCGCAGTGTAAATGCAGTTGTTCTGTTTAGAGGATGATGGTGTAGTTTTGGTGTGGTGAATTTAACATTTTATGCGATATTTTGAGATTTAAATGTCATTTCATGGAAACTGTTTCGTTTTTGTTAGGTTTTCTGTAGAAACAAGAATGTCCCATCAGTTAGATTGATTACGAGTTTACACTTGTCACAAGAAGTTGTGCTAGCAAGCAGGGTTCACTATTGAAAAATGATACAACGATCTGAGTGCCTCGAATTTTTTGCAGAATAAAGATTGCAATAAGAAATCTTTACATCTTAGGCCTTGATAATTCTGGCCTACCCACAAGTAAAACCTCACAGACATGGAAGTCATGATAGTAAACACAAAATCTAATTAAGATCGCGTTTTCAGGGAGGTGACGGAAGAATCTTCCCAGAGCACATTCCGAAGCCAACGTTGTAACCTTCCCCCTGAAATTGAAAGAAATAATCACTCAGTGAAAATTAAAAGATGTGGCAGAAAAGAGCGCAAAAATATGAACTTAATGTGGATATGTCCACAAAAGTTAACCTTGCAACACCCAGTAAAAATGACACTGTCCCCGTCTTCAAGAAACGTACGAGTGGCTCTACCTAGAGACAATGGCTTTTGCCCGTTCCAGGTTAACTCTAGCAAGCATCCGTATGATTCAGGTTCCTGTAGTTGAAGTAAGGGAATGACATTTAAGAGAGGCAGAAACAGGAGGAAGGCAACAGAAATGACTGTATTACAAACATATCTCAGAATTCGATCTTACAGGACCACTAATAGTTCCAGTTCCAAAGATATCACCAGGCCTTAAGTTGCAACCATTGATAGTATGGTGAGCGAGTTGTTGAGTGATTGTCCAATATCTGTACCACAAAGCAAATAAATTAGCGTAAAATTCTCAGCAACACTTCTGTTATCATCACGAAAAAAAATCGTCAAATTGAAACAAAGATAAGGACATACAAGTTATTGAAGTTGCTTCTTGTGACTATGCATGTTTCTTCGAGTCCAGCAGGTGTTACAGAAACCTGGTAGAAACATTTTCTTCAGTGGTATAAAATTTAAAAACATTCTGACAGTTTAGGGGTGGGAAATTTTGCTCCAGAAATCTATAGACTCAAAAGATGCGTTAGGAGAGAACATTTATTGATCGCCGATAAATGAACAGAGAGCAGACTACACCTGCAATGAAATATCATAGTTCTTGGATTTCTTTTCAGTGAGATATGGCAAGGAAGGAGGATTCTGCGATTAAAGTTACACAAATTAATATGCTTTTGGAAAAATGCATGTTAGCTTGTACGCTGTCTGATTGCAAATAGAAGCAAACAAGTACCTGCTCGGGAGCATCAATGGCAAATGGTTCTAAAGCGTCCAATGTTACAATCCATGGAGATATAGTTGTGCCTGCAGTGAAAACAAAAACAAAAGTTAAGTTTTTGAGACCTCCAGCCAGAGTTAAAGATGTACTAATTAATCAGAGTAAAAATCGGATATCAGCACTCGAATGCACCATAAAAATTTTGACTCGTTTAAAGAACATAATTCACAATCAGTAACACATTGATCTCTTACCAAAACTTTTACCAAGGAAAGGTCCAAGAGGCACATATTCCCATGCCTGAATATCCCTTGCTGTTAAAACCAACTTCTCATTATTATTGAAATTAATGCATGTATCAAATCAATAAATTTCAGTGTAATTGATATAATCTGAAGAACAAAAAGACTCGGAGAAAGTGTATGTATACCACTCCAGTCATTCATTAAGACAAGTCCAAAGATATGATCTGCTGCCTCGTTGATATCAATGGGCTTCCCCAATTCGTTTCCAGGACCAACCACAGCAGCCTAAATTGATAGCAATTTTCAGAAAAACATGCATGTAGTTTTACAAAGCAGGCAGGTGGAATAATATCTACCAAGATGGATTCACAGGACAACAAAAGAGGTGCACTCCACTTGAAATTTAAACCAGAAGGAACTATCAAGTTAGATACGATGGTATGAAAGCTCACCATTTCCAGTTCAAAGTCCAACTTACGAGAGGGTCCAAAATAAGGAGCAGAATTTCCGGTTGGATAACCTTGACCTCTAGACAAAACACGATAACGTAAGTCACTGATTTACTTTAAGGACCTAAAATACAATTTTCAAAGATTGATTTATAGCAATAGACCGTAAAAGCTCTTACAGTTATATCGCCCTTAATTGGATGATCATCGGATTTTTAATCATTGTTTTAGTACAAGCAAGCAGGGAAATTAAGTAAGTTCGCTAATAAACAAAGAAGGAAGGCTGATTTTTGTAACCTTGGTCGAATGATATCAGTTCCAGAAATGACGATAGATGATGCACGCCCATGATAAGCAATAGGAACATGAAACCTGAAAATTATTCGGTCACCAGAAAGAAAATTTAAAAACACCCCAAGAGCTATGGGCTGTGAGGGAAGACAATAAATTGCCATACCAATTTGTATTAATTGGGTTTTCTGGGCCTTGAAATATAAGTCCACAGTTTTTGGCATGATGCTTAGATGCAAAGAAGTCCGTGTAGTCCCCTATTGCAATAGGAAGAAGCATTTGGACCTTATCCTAGCACATCACAATAGATTAAAACAGAAATATAGCGAATTATCAATTACATGAAAATTTTAAGCTGTAAGAATCTCCTACCACTGGCACAAGGGCTATCTGTTTTAGAATTCCATTATCACGCAGTGTTGGTTCATCAGCTGCATTCAGAGATTAAACAATCAAGCACTGAAATTGCAGGTCGTAAACAACGAATTTACTGTTTTCAACTATGCAGTAAAATCACAAATGATTGATGAAATCTCGTGATAAAAATTAGAGAATGTCACATTAAGATACGGAAGCAGGAAAACAGAATTTGTGCAATACAGAAAGTGAGTAGACCACCTGACAAAAGCTTTTGCAATGTAGCACGAGCTTCCCTCCATGCAGGTCGTCCCAATTCCAAAAACTTATTAAGATTAGGCTGTTGCAGATGACATTTCCAGCATTAAATCGTAGACTTCATACTGTATTCTGATTTTGCAGTGCAGATTAACTCACACAACTTCCTTCCCACCCAATTAGAAGTAATACGGGCACATTGACTCAAGGATTGTTTATAAATGGTTAAGTATCTAATCGTAAAGTTCGACTCCATTTTCTCAGTTTTTTCTCAAACATAGAGTTACTCCGGCGCACTTAAATTTTAAATTCCGTGATGCTTTTCATTTCAAGCAATTTTATTAGAAACAACGATTAGATTACTCGCTTCCCATATAATATGATGCAACCACTCACTGAAGCTGCATTAGAGCATTAAAATACGAGATCAACCAAAAATCATGCCGATGGCGATATATGTACTTCTAAGCAATTCACACAAGAGTACAAACTCAATAAGAACCTCTCCTTAGAAAATCTCAAATTTACAGAGCAAAAGTACATCGATTTTTTATATATATAAAAAAAACCGTACCTGATTGAAGCAATCGGAATTTTTGAGAAACTTTCCATCGAAGAGACCAGCGGAGGAAATGATGGAGAGATCCAAGACGTAATCTCCAATGGCGACGCCCGGTCTAGGCTCGGAAATCGGCTCGGGCTTGAACACACCGAACGGAAGGTTCTGAATCGGGAAATGAGAGTCCGGTTGGACTTCCACGAACGACTTGAGCACCATAGCAAAGCACTGAAGATGGAAATTGAAGAGTGGTGAGTGAGAATAAATGTGGAGGTCAGTAGTATTTATAGTACGCAATTACCAGTCTGGTGGTTGGCGAATGGTACTACGGCTGAAATATGAAGTCATCATCTTTTTCATTGTAATTATTTTGTCATCAACTTGAAATAAAATTATATATATATATATATATATATATATATNGATATGCAATTTTTTATTTACAATGTTGTTTAATTATTATTCTCTTTCATGTAAATTGACAACAATTTCTACTAGATGCTTTTACTTTCCTAGTCACCTTTAATTTATTAGACACTTATACTTGATAACATATAAACTACACATTAATTTATTAGACTCTTATACTTGATAACATATAAACCTATCAAACCGAGTCAATTCGGAAATTCGATTTGGTTATTTCGGAAATTCGTTTTTCAAATAAAAAAATCGGTTATATCGGTTAATTCGATCAGTTCGGTTACGGTTTTCAAAATTTTGAAATCGGCTAACCGATATAATAAATATTATTATTTAATAAGTTTTTATTATTTATCAATTTTAATATATATTTTTATTTTTAATTTTAAAATCAGCCCTAATTTTAAAGGAAAATTTGTGATGTATGTGATTTTATGTTTTTATGCATTTGTGTAGATTGTAGTGTTCAAAAAAATTACATATATAATTAAAATTAAATCACAACTTTTTTTAAAACTATTCGGTTAATTCGGTCACCAACCGAATTAATTGATTTTAATTCGGTTCGATTTTCATCGGTTATGAAAATTAATTCGGTCGGTTCGGTTATTGCTAAATATTTCGGTTCGGTCCGGTTATGACTAATTCGGTTCGGTTCAGTCGGTAACAGAACCGACCGAATGCTCACCTCTAATTATTATAACAATCTATCATCACATAAAAAGTACTCATGGATTGATTTAAATAAATATTGATTAAATGTTGTCATTTATTTGTAATTTATAATAATAATATTTTTGACAATAAATCATCTTTTTACTGACTCTTATGACACTTATTTTAATATTTCATATTAACTCATAAGTATAATTAGCACAATCAAATTATTAATGTCATATCGGTATTACCTCCAAGAAAATAATATATTTAGTTTTTCTAATTGTTTAAATATCTTAACGGGAACATTTGTATACACTTATATTGAGAAAAATTCATTGCATTTATAAAGTTTGAACGGTAAATATAACTTTATATTATACATTTAATTTGAAAACTGAATTCATTGTATGACAAACACTTCTTCCATTTATATTTTTTTGTGTAACCCAAAAGAGTTAATAGTTTTTCTCTTTTAGCTTCTCCAACTCACTATAAAAAGTTATAAAAAAAATTATATCTAGAAAAATATTTTTATTTATTGTTTTTTTGTCTATATATTTTGTTATATGTGAGCACATATTTTACTTCATTGTCTTAATTGTCATATATCTTTACCATATAATTTGCGTACATTGAAGATGAATAAGTTCATTTTGTAGTTTTTTATTACCTGGACTTAAGTTGATATATTAATATGTGATATACATAGATATAAGAATTTTCAAATTCCATTTATTCACAATGATTTTTCATAATTAAGACCAAATCAAAATAATAAAAATTAGGATTCATAATTATTTTAAATATGATATAAAAATAATACGTTGAAACTTTTTTTGACATTTTAGTTGCAAAATACAGTGATAAATGCATGTAGGTACATTATTTCATTGTGGCAATTATAAGTTATAACTGTATTTAAATATCTTATTTCTCACTCAGGGATCAAAATTTGTTTATTTCTTATTTTGATTATCGACAAATCCAATATTTCTTTTAAATGTTTTTGTTAATAATATTTACATGAGTTTTATTGTATATTTATCCAATTTGAAAGGGATAAATTATAATTCAATATATAATAATATTTGAAAACTGTAGAATGCTTCTAAATTTAAAAACCGAGTAACATGTAAGGGAGCAATTCAAAACTAAAAGTTGATGCAACATGTTTCTTCTAGCTTTACAATCGAATAATATAGGATTGAGCGTTTGTCTCTTTACTAAAAGATATAACTGATGATAACTATGCAAGTCAAATATTTAAATCATAGAACAGCTCAATCGCCTACCCATAGTGGACAATTATTGTACCAAACAATCTATCTCCTAATAATTGCACCAATTGCAATCAATGAAAATCAAAGTCGCGATCTTGGCTCTTATACCAATTGTAGGCTCAAGCGTTTATTGTTTTATCAAAACCTATAGATTATGGTAACAGTGCAAATCAAATATTTTAAATGGTACAATAGTTCAAGCACAACATTTCAATTACTCTATCCAACATGATCAATTATTGTACCCAACAATAAGTTTATGCACATAACCTTTTACTATATCATATAAATTTATAAGACATTTGAGTAGAATATATATTTGATATTCTACATAAGTAGTAGAGAAAAAAAATTAGTTTTCATTTATTTGAAATTTTATATTTTAAAATAAAAGAAAAATCAGAAAAATTGACAAAATTCCGAAACCCAAATTGAAAGTTGAATTAATACATTCATATTCATCATTAAATTTTACTATTTAATTTTAATAGATTTAACATGTTTATCCACTAAAAATATTGAAATTTTTTTTANACATTCTTTTTTTATTCTTCTCAATACATTATTTTTTCTATCTTCAAATATATTAATCTATTTATTATTGTATACAAAGTATAATAATTATTTGGTTAATTGGTCACATTTAAGATTAGATGTTTGAAAAAAATTATAATATATCTTTAAAGACCAATAGATGATGAAAAATTAAGAAAATATAGAACACTACAGTGCATAAACTTTTGCTTTGTACAGTGACAAAATATAAGGTGAGACCAAGTGAGAAACTTATATATATGAGTCTCATTCAACTTAGCCCATTATAACATTTTTATTAATCGACTTTGTCCTTCGTTTTTACTTCACTAACTTTGCAGTGTGACTCATTCAAGCATTAACTTTTTATTTTTTTAGTACATAGTGACCTCCACTCTCACCGACTTCAATCTTTAGAAGTCGGTATTAGTAATTTATAGGTAAAAGACAATTATTTAATTTTTATTTTCTGTCTTTTGATTAATTGTGTAATTTTTTATGTTCTACCTAATTCATTTTTAGAATTTTTATAATCACGATTAGAAGTGTTGCACACATACAATATAAAATTAATATATTTTAAAATGTTAATATTGAAGTGTCGAATAAATTTATTAAATCATTATTTAAGAACTTTTAGAAAAACAATATACATCATAATTCAGATTTAAAGATTAACATACAAATAAAGAATTGTGATGAATATCTTATAAAATAAATGATGTTAGCTCAAAAAGATTAAATATAATTATTATAAATGAATTTTTCTTAATTAATTTGAAAATTTTCATCAAATGCGCTTAATTAATTAGAATGTTTTTAATATAGTATGTCGATAAATGTTTTTCATATGAGTTAGTGATTGAGTCCTTATGAACATTTTAAAAAAATGTGTCTTTAGTTATAGTGACGGTGTTTATAATTTAAAATATTAAATGAAACAAATTATCAAAATAAAAAATTAATTAGGAAATTCAAGAATATGTGATTACTCAATTAGTTTAATTGACACGCTTTTTAGTTTGCTGATTTAATAGATGTTAAATCCACAATCACTGAGTTTGACAAGAATTTATGTAGAATAAAATACAATTATAATACATTACTTGATTGTATATGTAATAAATTTTTTATCTTTCATTCGATTTATTTCATTTATAAGGTTGAAATTTTATATATTATGATATAAGATTTGTTATACATCTTAACATCGATAAATTCACTAAAAATTTATATATTAATTTTCGCTACCATATAATTCTGGTTTCGCTCTGTATATTCGTTTGTTTGAATTTATTATTCCTCATTTTACCATGACTCACAATATGTCAAACATGAAAGTGAATATTAATTTAAAGAGATGTTAATATTTATATATTGTAATAAACATGTTTACCCCTCACAATACTGATAAAACTAACTTAAAAATAATATGTTGACGAACATATTGTTAGGAATCCAAAAATACAATTCAAATGTCAACTTTGACACTCAATTTTGAGTGACTGCCAGAATGTCTCAACAACCCACAATTTTTGGACAAGATAGTAACATCACAATTTTGAAATCAAACTGATATTTTTTATTTTATATAAAGAATTATGATTGAAAATTGATAATATTATATATATATATATATTTAATATAAACTCGTGCGAGCCTCACATTTAAATGAGTCGACAAAATTTCAACCCAACTCACATAAATTGTTTGGCGGTGCAAGCCAAACCGACAGATCCAACCCAAATTGACAGCTCAAATCGCAACGATCTTTTACCGTGTTTTATTTATTTAAATAATTTATAAATATAAAAAGCAAAAAAATTTCGGTTGCAAAAAGCTTTAATTTAAACACATAAATTCTAGCAAACTGTCACATGAGGAAATGAAAAAAAATTAATAAGACTCCAAAGAAAATTCACAATTCGATAATGAGTTATTTCTAAACTTTAATTAATTTAATTTACATAATGAAAAGATAATAAAAAAAACTAAATCATTGGATTAAAAATAACATATTATAATATGAGTAGGCATAAAAAAAAACCAAATACTAATTTACATAATGAAAAGATATAATTGGATAAAAATAACATATTATAATATAGGTAACATATTAATAATCATACATATTTAAAATATGAATAAAGATAATGAAAAGACACATTTAAAATAAGCAATTAATGTAAAACAAACAATTAATAAAGAGACAAATGTAAATTCACATATAAAGTCACATATTTATATATATAATAGATATATAATTGCGCACAATCTTAATATTCGAAGATGTAAACGAAACAAGGCTGAAAATGTATTTTTTGCCCTTCATGCTCTATTTTCTCGACTCCTCAAAGTAAAATATTTTCTGAGAAATGATTTTATGACAATAAGTCTAGGAGCAAATCTTTGCATCATATGATGACACATTTGATACTCTCAAGTTATTCTGGTATGGGATATACGTTGGAAAATAGGTGATGACCATTCCATGAGTATTTGTCGATATCCTTGGTTAATTGATCCGAGAAATTTCTATATACAGATTCTTCTTTATAAGATGGAACAATTCTAGGTGGTTTCAGACCTGATTGACGCCCATTGATACCGACTTGTTCCAAGGACTTCTTCAACCATGGGATATCGAGTATATCACCACCATCCCTCTATCATCACTTGTCTAAGAGGACCTTCGAATCTGACACTTCAGTCAAGACGATATCTATTTAGTCAAGTCCGGATTCAAGCTTCTTATGAATATATCTATTCGGTCCAATAAATTGTGTTCTACACTTGGAGATTGTGATGTGCTGTCGTCAAGCCACCAAACAAGCGTAATGATGAATATGGTCAATCCACATGAAACGATATATTTATTTCATTTGAGGAAATACAATTTTAAAAAATGAAATTTTTGGATAAAATCTAATTAAAACACTAAAACTAAAATTAGGAAGCAAGAAAAATGATGAATTTAAATGAGAATTAATCAACCAAGGTGAGTTGAATGCAATTAGAAATTCAATATGAGGAGATTCTGATTCAAGAGAATTCCACTGTTCAATTGTATCAATGTTAATCGGCTAACAATTTATTTATTTATTTAGTTCCAAGCAATTAACCTTATAATTATGTGATAGTCGTTAAATTTTTTGTGTTTTCCTACTTTAATTTGTCGAACCTAGCATCCAGTCAAAACTTATCAATAATCGATTGTGCATGATTACATTCCATATTAATTAAAGATAACATTTTCATTTTGTGAAAACAATTAATCATGTATCTAACAACCGAAATAACTACAGTTTATAAATCCAATTTTGTTGATTCGGAGTCATTCGCACTTGGTTAATATATCAGCGCCTGGTAACCCTCAACCTAACTATGGTTTTATGGAGCATATGGAATGTCATCGATAACCCAGCAAGCGTCAATCTCTTTAGCCTCCGATCTGACCCGAAAATGGAGAACTACTCGAAAATCCTCCCAAGCTCCACATGCACTGATGATGACGTCTCCTGAAACTGTTAGATGACACATACCACTTGTGGCTTCATGAAATACAACACAGATGCTGCCATATTTCAGGAGCGCACAAGACTGAAGTAACAACAGTCATTCGAGACTCAAATGGTGAATTCATGGCCTGTAGGATACAAAATTATCATGGGGTAATAGAGGTTCCTGAAGACCAAGCGAAAGCATTGCTCGACGCCATGCATCGTGTTGTCTCCCTGGAGTTGCAATATATATTATCTTCAAAGCATATTTCAAATCAATGGTAGATGTTGTAACTTCAAAGTTGGTGGATCTTAACGAATTTGGTTAGATTGTTGCTGCATGTTACTCCCTTCTATCTCAAAAACCTTGGTATGAAGTTCGTTTGTTAGAAAACAAATGAATATAGTTACTTATACACGGACTCGAGTTTAGTTTTTTTCTTTTCTTATTATAATCATGATTTTATTCAGCGTTTTAACTAAATTATTTTGATTATAATGGGAAATGAAATATTTATTTAAAAAAAACCATTGTTGACATTATTTAATTAATCTCTAGTCAAAATTTGAATTTTGTATTTAAATCATTATTATAAACTTTTAATTATTTATTAAATGTTATATTTATTCGATTAGCACGGCCCTTAAATTTTTACACCGAAGCCCACTTCCTTTTTTAATTATATTATCTCCCTGTGCATAAAATCAATCGAGATTTGGAAAAACTTCAATTTCTCCCAATTTGTGAGCCCCAAGGTCCCGTCCGCGGTTTACGATCAACCTTATACTACGCGTCTCAGTTATCCAGGATACTTGCGTGTTATGCAGGACGGCCGGAAATAAGGAGGAGGATGCCGATAGATTTGATATTGAAGCCGTCGTGCAGCGGTTGCGGTTCCACGGTGGATCTATATGGAAGCACTTGCAAGCATCTGACACTTTGCTTGACGTGCGGCAAAACCATGGCTGAGAATCGAGCCAAGTGCTACGAGTGTGGAACCCCCGTCACTCGTTTGATTAGGGTTCGTCCCTCGTCTCATCCACTAGCACAGTAGCAGTTAAATGCAGAAGATGCTAAAAATTAATTGATTGTAGTTTATCAATGACACTTTATCTGCTTATGGCTTGCGCGTAGCGTGTGTGTCTGTATGCCAACCATCCGTACTCCGTTGCTTTCTAATTATGATTTTATTTCAATTATTTTAAGTATGATGGTGGATTGGGTCTTGAAGTTTTTAAACTGCTTAATTATTGCCCTGCAATCATTCACTTGTTCATAGTTCACTTAAGTACTTTTTTCATAAAGAGCTACATTAGCTTGCTTGTATGAGAACACTAGAAATCTGTTAAGAACTTGGGGCGATTTCATCTATTTCTTGAAATAAGCATATATGTGAGTAAAGTGACCAAATCCTTATGTATCCAAAAGTGCTAATCAGCCAAAAAAAGCAAATACTTCAATTCTTGGTGGCTTGGCAGGGAAAGGATAATTTATGAATTGGATTCCATGATTACATTTTTAATCATGTGTTATATATTGCTGAATACCTATTTTTTGGTTATATTTATGGTGGCTTCTATGTCTCAAACACAGGAATATAATGTCCGGGCAAGTTCCAGTAGCATCAAAAATCATTTTATTGGCAGATTTCCAACAGGTGTGCCGAATTTTAAGAAGAAGACCGAGAATAAATGGTCATTGCAGAAAGAAGGCCTGCAGGGACGCCAAGTTACTGATGCCATGCGGGTGCGAAATATTTGTAATTTTTTAATCAATCACTTGTTGTGTCCTCATTAATCGCTTTCATCTGTATCTGCTAGCTGATTGCTATCATCATATGATTGCATTGTGTAGGAGAAGTACAAAAATAGACCATGGCTGCTGGAGGATGAAACAGGCCAGTTTCAGTACCATGGTCAACTAGAGGGTTCGCAGTCAGCTACATATTACCTCCTGATTCTTCAGGGAAAAGAATTTCTTGCTACTCCTGCTGGTTCTTGGTAAGAAAATTACTGTTCTATGTATTGGATACTAAGCGTTTAAGTTCATATTTTCTTTTGATTTTAGGTACAACTTTAACAAAGTGGCTCAGTATAAGCAACTCACTTTGGAGGAGGCAGAAGAAAAGATGAAAAATAGAAGGAAAACTGCTGATGGCTACCAAAGATGGATGATGAAAGCAGCAAACAATGGACCTGCTGCCTTTGGTGAAGTTGAGAAGTTTGATGAACAGGAAAGTGGAGCTGGTGGTGGGAAGGGACGCAAAAAAACTGCTGGGGATGAGGATGAAGGCGATGTTTCAGATAGAGGAGAGGAAGATGGAGAAGATGAGGCATCAAGAAAAAGTCGGCTGGGACTTAATAAAAAAGGTGGGGATGATGATGAGGAGGGGCCAAGGGGAGGCGACCTGGATTTTGATGATGATGATATCGAAAAGGGTGAGACTTGATGATTTCTTAATTCTTCATTACTTCTAATACTTTGATTGAAGAGCCATTTGCTTGGGTTCTAATAGTAGCACACCTTTGATAAAGATGTAGTGTAAGAATCAGTTTTGCTAACCTAGTTTAGGACTAGGACTAGAAGAATGCCATTGCTTCATCAAAACTGACACACGAAGCAAGTTTGGTTTTCTTCTCTCTTTTTTTGTGTTCATCTTAAGTTTGCATGTGCAGATATTTGGTCGTATTTTTATGGTTTGGTGGTGATGTTTTGTATCCCATTAGTTATCCTACAAATTCATTGCCAAAGCAATTAGCGTCGGGCTTTTCATGTACACTCATGCTTATCTATTCGATACCCTGAGTTCTGCTATTTAACTGTGTCAGAGGCAAAATCTATTTCTGACTTCTGTTAATCTGGAGCTGCCATGTCATATTTTATTGCTTTCAACACTTCCATTTCCAATTTTTTAAAAGTTTTTTATCATTTTCCGTAGGCGATGATTGGGAGCATGAAGAAATATTTACAGACGATGATGAAGCAGTTGGAAATGATCCTGAGGAACGTGAAGATTTGGCTCCTGAAATTCCTGCTCCACCAGAAATCAAGCAGGTTTTTATTTAGAATGTTGCAATAATGTATATTTCATGCTAAATGGTAGTTGTTTTATTGGTTATTATAAAATCAATCTCTTTCCTCAGGATGATGAGGATGAGGATGAAGCAGATGAAGAGGAGGGAGGGCTAAGCAAATCTGGAAAAGAGCTGAAGAAACTGCTTGGGCGAGCTAATGGAATGGATGATTCAGACACAGAGGATGACGACGACGACGACGATGAAGATGATGATGTAAGGTTTTAATCACCTCATTGTGAAATTTAAAGCAAAATTCATGAAATTCATAATAAATTTGTTGACTTACTTCTGTCTGTTGGTGAAGAAACTTTCATACACCTGAAACTAATGATTTGGGTGAATATCCACTTTTCTGCAATTTTTTGATTATTATTTTCTTTCCTGATAACCATATGTGGTGTGTTTGGTTGCTATCTGTCTGATTGAACAGATGATTACTTCCGGCTAAAGCTCAACTTGTTTGGCTCTTTGAAATTGTTCTTTGTCAGAATCTATTAACCTTTATAAACATGCTTATCTGATGAGAGTATAATCTTGTTTGTGTGATTAGATGGAAGATGATATTTCTCCTGTACATGCTCCGAAGAAGGAAGCTCCTAATGAAAAACCAGCTGAGTACAGCACTCCACCAAAAGCAACTACTTCTGGAGCAGGTCGTGTGACACCCTCGTCATCAAAATCTTCAAAGAGTAAGAGAAAAGGTAATGGAGAGGATTCAAAAACGCCTAATGCTGCACCCCTGAAGAAGCTGAAAACAGAAAACGTAAGTATATTGTTAAGTGTATATTAAATGCATCCGTCACAGTTCAGGCTACATGATATTTTACTCTTTCATCTCTATAAAAAATAAATCGGGATTCAGGAAGCAAAACCCGTGAGAGATGAAACCACAGTGGTTACAAAGAGCAGCTTGCCTCCTAAAGGCGTATCTCCACCAGTTCCATCAAAATCTGGATCAACACCACCTTCGGGACCAGTTACTGAAGAAGAAATCAGGGCTGTTCTGTTGCAGAAGGCTCCAGTGACCACACAAGATCTTGTAGCCAAATTTAAATCCAGGCTAAAACTGAAAGAGGTGAAGGATTTTTTTGCAGTATGTGTCTATTTCAGTGCACCGTCACATATTCCTTGATTTGGGAGTTGTCTGGTGCAACCCTAGTTCTAAAAATAAAAAATCTGGACATTTTATTTTCGGTTCCTTAGACCTATGAAGTCCCGTCAAATAAATTTTGCAGCTTATACTCCACAATGGCTGGTTGGTGATTAGGGTAGCTAACGACCACGTCGAGCAGAATATTCGTCATCGGTCTTGTTCAAACTCTAGCTTAAATCCAGCATGAGATTTGAAAACTTAAATTGGTATAGATTCGAGTTTGACTCAATTAGGAGTTTGAATTTGAGTTCGTCGTTATTAAGTTTTGCCAAGTAAATGTTCAAAATTTAGTTTGAGGTAAAACATTCGGTCAGTTATGTTAAAAATACTTAGAATATAATATCTGTTGGATGGGTAATTTGACTTGAATTAGATTCAAAATCACTGCAAACACGTCAGATCTAAGATCCACATCAGTTGTCTGGGATATCTTAAGCAGTGAATAAATCCATTAAGTAGTTGAATTGCATTTTTGTAACGCAGGATAAGGATGCATTTGCTGCTATATTGAGAAGAATATCAAAGATACAGAAGACTAATGGGGCCAACTATGTGGTTATGAGGGACAGATGAGTAGTTTAAGACTTGTGTCTCTATGTATCTTTTCTTGTTGACTCAGAGAAACCAACAATTTGGTTTTTTCATACTTGATTTTCGTGTAATAAATGATAAATCATTGTTTTAGTGAACAAAATATGGAGTAATACACCCAGGTACAAATGATGGCACACGTTTGTTACAGCTCAGAAAAAATTACTTGTAACAAATTGTGCAACTTCAAATTCTTCGAGTTGCGATAAACAGATTTTGAAACAAGTGGATTTTATTTTCAAGTTAGCGGTTTAGCTGTCAAACGAAGGGCATTTATTTTATGTACGTTTGTGGAAAGTCACAAGCTACTCCATCTGATAAATGCCAGAAATTCTTGGCATATATTTTATAAATATCGGTTAGTACCTAATTACGTAAAAATGAACGAGTATAAAAATGGCTTTTACAAAACCTTTTGATAATTAACTACAGTATCTTTTTTGTAATGAAAATATATGGTGTTTTATAATAATTTTAAGAATTTTGTAGGTACTAGAGTTTTGATGTAGATAAGATAATTTTCGTCATCACAAGTTCATAAAATGCGAAGTAATCATGCAAGGAAATATCTAAATTGCTTATATAGAAGAGACCGGGTGGTTTAAAAAGTAACCACACCGTGTAATCTTTTTAGGAACAAAAAGGGAACAAAGTGCAGGAAATTCCAGCCATTAGTCGCGTTACATTGACGTGTTTTCAGAGGCGAACTACTGAATTGAAGCAAAAGACATTATTCGTGGCTGGTTGAAATAAAAAACTACAGGACGAGGTAGGAAAGGAACAACCCATAGTACACAAAAGAAAGCACATTCGAAGGGGTAGTGGCTGCAGATGGAGGCGGAGGCGGAGGTGGAGGTGGAGGTGGAGTGGCGAACGGGGGATGAATCGGAACCGGCTCCTGTGGTGTTGGCACCAATGGTGGTTCTGGCTGAATGGGCGGCAAAGGCTCCGGTTGTGTGGGTGGTTCAGGCTGAACTGGGACAGGTAGCTTCATCCCCTTTTTGCAGTTTTCGATGTTTCCACTGGTGAAATATCTGGTACCTTCCTTTTCCAGTGTAACGTTATTTAGTCCATCAGTATACATTCTGATGGGGTTTGTGATATCGCAGGACATGAATTCATCCAGGCTTTGGAGCTCTGCAATGGTGTCTTCTACTGCCAGGCTCCTAAACCCTGTACCAATACCTTAGGCTCAGCTTGAATCAAAATTTTCCCATAATACATGGAGGTGAAAAATGTATCGTGCTCTAATGAGAGAAAAAAATTAAATTGCTGAGCTCTGGTTTAGCAATCTTCCCAAATAACAAAATTCCCATCTATATTATGAAACATTAACATCAAGAAAACCGCTACGTCATAAGGCCAAACGAGGTGAGATGCTTCATTAAAAAAAAAGGTGAGATGCTCACATATTTTGTCACCAACCCTGAAAACTCGACCAGCCAACCAGGAGCTGACGTTCAAATCGGAGCTCCAACCTTCATCCCCTCCGACGACATGGTGTGTCTTAGCTAAAACCTCTTTCCCACAGAAGGCAACAAGAAGAAGAGCAAATACCTTGAGCACGACTCGAGCCATTTCCATCAGCAAAATACCTCGGTTTCCTTTATCAAATCAAGTCTCAAACTTAAGAGAAGTATGAGAGCAGAGATTCTTTTAGTTTTTACCACTCCAAGCCTGAAAATTGTTTAACTGGGTGTTTTCCTATAAATAAGGGGAAAATATAAACAGGAGTTAGGTGGGCAGCCAAGCGGGTAGTAATTTGGCACGGGTAAGTTTTACACCAACCCTACTCTCTTCCCTCCCTGTTTGGTTGAATTTTACCGCCATTTTCAATCTTTTTTTTTTTTTTAGAAAACCAAGGTTCAATCTTTTACTGATCTCTCTCTTTTTCTCTTCTAGATGATGCTGAAAACTTCTTTTCAGGTACTCGTGTGCTTATTACGATGGGTAGTGGTCCACCTCACTCGTGGGGAACTGCGATTAGTATTAAATAACGATGGGAAACCTAAAACAACGGACACGTTCATCAAGAGCGGGATTCCTGTGCTTAAACTTTATTTTCTCATTCTTTTTTATCTTTTAGTTAAACCTCGGTCTTCATTGGATGTGATTTAATCCGGGAATCTGATATTGTCCACCACTATTCCACTAAGCTATGGGGCTGCAAATAAAATATGAATCTCCAGATAATTAGTTGCTCTATCATAAAATATGAACGTAAACAAAGGAATAGTTTTTGATATAGTATAGACTCTCCCCTCATAATATTTTGAAACTCGAAAGTCCAAAACGTGACTTAAAAAGTAAATGATGTTCCCCAAACTAATGAGTGGAATTTGAAATTATAAAGAGATCAAAAGCATTTGGACAAATTATTTTATCGATAAAAAAAGATGACAAAGAAATAAGTCCTTTGCCCCAAAGAGTGTCACTAATGAGCTACGACACGCTATCAAGATCGTTGTTACCTTTGACAAAATCCATAAATAAAATCTCGTCATATTTTTCATGCACGTCACTTACATCAAACAGACATCTTTATAAATAACCACTGATGCTCAAAACATGAGAAAATCTCAGCTTCATCAGGCAGCTGGCAGCACCGAACAGAGTTCACCGAAATCGAGCATCAGCTGTGGTATTTCGACAAAATAATTGGCAATACAAAATGCACCAGTTTTTTGCAGCCAGTTTCACCATAAGATACGTTCACTTTCGCGCTAGAATGGACACATAATAACAGGTTTGCTTTCAATAATAATAATATTCAAAAAAGGGCCGACAGAATTTACACTCTTCAAAAGTTAAGGCATGTAAGTATATCTGGCTGGTAACTTGAATTGATGGTATGATGCAGGAAGACACCAGGCAAAAATTTCCACTCCATGATAACACCAAGATGTGAGCTTCCAAAGGTAATGCAAGCTAAAATAGTGCAATGTCAGTTCGCTACGTATAATCATGAGGGTTTTCTCCGATAAGAGGGACACCATCTTCGCGCCAGGTGATTCGGTCTTCACATAATGCTGAGACTACCTCAACATATAATTTATGCTCCTATCACAAAATAATTGTATGTGTCGGTAAAATTTATAAAACCACAGAAACGTAAATATTTGATCCCATCAGAAAGAATTTTTACAGGCATTACGGCACCAGAAGGGCGTAGCAACTATGTTTCTTATCCTTTGGACAGTTTAGAATTGGATCCAAACAGTTTGATATGGAAGCAAGTAAAATTGAATGTATAAAGTCTAGTAGTTCATTATTAATTAGAAAAACCTCGTGGAGAACCCTTTCAGCTAGCTCTTCAGGTGTGTCATAAGCAAGCACAGGAACTACCCTTTGGGCAAGGATACGACCCGTATCATATTGTTCATCAACAAAATGGATTGTAGCACCAGAGTACCTATTTAAAAAGTGTAAAAGAAGGCAAGATGATTAAGGAGATCAACGTGCTGGTTTTAGAATTTCTGCAGAAGGGAGTTCCGGAGTTGATAAACACTATTGGTTAGATATATAGGCAGAGTGGAAATCAAATTGATGATCATAAGAAAATTGAAAAACTGCAGATCAAACACAATCAAATATTTTATAGGACTGATATAGATTAACATCCCCCAAGATTACAACAATAACAATACTCGAAAGGACATCAAAGTTTCATACCTCGCCCCTGAAGCAATGACTGCTTTATGCACCTTCATACCATAATATCCTTTGCCACCAAACGCTGGAAGAAGTGATGGATGAATATTCAACATTGATTTTGGAAATGCTCGGATCAACTCGGCGGGAATAAGTTTTAGATAACCAGCCAAAAGAACGAAGTCTACCCTGTAGGATCTGTTCATAGATAATATGAAATTAAACTCGGTAAGATAAATCAGCAGAAAAGGGAAAGTGAATGCTTGACGATATTTTGCTAGAAGAAGGGATGGACATAAGTTGGTTTCTGCTTTTCCTCAAGATGGTGATAAAACATAAAGTAAGCCAAAAAATAAAAAGACTACAGAAATCAAATGGAGACAACATAGTGAAAGAGCTCAAATACAACTTTCGAAAAACGACTTAAGCCAAACTAGATAGATTAACCCAAACCGGATGTATTAACTCAAACTTGAGCAACATAATAATGCCAACAAATTCTGTGGCTACATATTAATTTATTTAGCTTTAAGACAAGTCAATTCTCGAAAACCCTTGAGGTGGCAACTTATCATATAGGAGGCAAAACTTGCAGTTTTAGAAAAATTTAATAATCAAGTTTGAAAATTATTAGCTGGAATGGGCAATTATTCTCCTATTTCCGGCCCTTATCTGCGTCAAACCACAAGTACTAGTGCCTGCCACAAAAATCTGTACTTTCATAAACTAGAGAACTGACCTTAGAGTAGTTACAAGGTCTTCTGCAGACAAACCCTCTTGTGCATCTTTCAGTTTAGGAAAAATAAAAACAGGGATACCTTTCTCACGGGCAAACTCCGCCCCTCCACATTCTGTATCAAATATTAACACAGAAATACAGAATTGGGTTTAACAATCATGCCATGAAAGTAATCGATCTCAAATTTGGACTAATAGCGATAAAGTTGAGATTTTTTCCCGATTAAGAATCAACTACAATGCATACCGCATCTGCGCGAATAATTGCTGAAATTTGACATGAAAAATACCAGGTTTATCGGTGACCAAAACAGCGATATCACCGTGAACAGACCCACTAAGACTTGCCTCATAGATGGACCTGAAATTGGAGCCTCCGCCAGATACAAAAACCGCCAAATTTTTCTTTCTAGTTTCTGAGACTGGGTTATCGTTTCCTACATCGAGGCTCCCTTTACTCTCAAGTCTCACGACGTTATTTATGAAGTGCAAATTTCTTTTCAAGAATGGGTGAGGATAAAAAGAATGATGAATTTTGAAAGAAACCCAGCTTGGATCACGGATTTTGGATGAAAAGAGAGCAACCGACTGGATTTTAGAGGATCGAGTCAATGGAATAGCTGAAAGGAAAGGGTTTCGTAATTGAGCTGTCTGGGTTTCCATAGAACTGCAATAACTGAAAACTGGAAGAAAAAAAAAATTAACTTAGGGTTTATGCTCTCTGCTTGCCATGCCAATGGGGTTTAACAAGATCCATTGCTATTCTATTTAAAAATTAGAACGAATCATCCGAATATTTATTAATTAAGTAGACAAAATAATCAAATAGTAACATAGGAAAAAAATATTTAAAATACTGAAAAAAAAACCATTGAAAATCCAAGTTGATATTATTTTGTTTTTTCGTTACAAGGAGAATAATATCTCACTGCATCATGACAAAATCCAAATTATGATATCTGTTTTCAAATTGCACTAAATAATACTAATATATTAAAAATAATAGTTATATTTTACGTTTGATATATCACTCCATTATAGTTTCCTCAATAAACAAATTAACTTAAGGTTTGTATTTCGTGTTATTAATATTACCACTTTTATATGTGTGAATATATATATATATACAGTTTTGATATGTTGCACACCTATCGTGCACACCTATCGTGCACACCTATGTAAGCACCGATGAGGTGTCACTCATCCATTTGATGCGATGAAATATAGAAAAATTGCACATCCAATAGGTGAGTGACACCTCATCGGTGCTCACATTAGTGTGCACGGTAGGTGTGCAGCATATCAAAACTATATATATATATAATAAATAAAGTGAAAATAACACTAATATATTAAAATTTTATATTACGTCGACAAAAGAGATGGAAAATGTTGCTTGCAACTAACAAAATAATAATAAAACATTATTTGAAATCAGTTATTATATATTACAATGAAAATAAACATCCAACCTTTCAGTAAATCAGACTATATGTCTAAATATGTAAAACATCGAATATCAGTGGGAGCACAGCCGTAAAATAAGTGAAAAAAAGGAAGAAAGAAAGAACTAGAGAAATAAAAAATAGAACTGTCAGTCAAATTGAGTTTATTACAAAAGGAGAAGTGGGTGATTTTCGGATCATTCTTTAGCTACAACTGCTTGCTCCTCGTTGAAGTAATCGTGCCTGTAATGATGATGGGTGCTCATGAATGCAAAGCACAATGCAGCCTTATCACGAAGGCCACAGTGAAGATATACAAAAACATACTAAGAAATCCACCCACCGAATTTTTCGGGCAAGCTGGTAAATGCCAGTACCAGCCATTACAACGTTTACACTAAGAAGGTTCCAATTCTTCTGCACTCCATAGTCAGTGATATCACGGTTAAGAAACCAATAATCTCATACGAGAAAATGGAAAGTGATGCAATTGCAAAACAAAAATGATGTGAATAATGGAACATGAATTCATCAGCTGCAGATGCAAACAGCGGCTTGCAAATGCAACTCACATTAAATATTGAATTTGAAATTTGATTAACAGCCTTCAATTTAATCCCGTTTTGCTCCAGTAACACCTTTTTTTAACAGTTTGCTTCAAAAAGACTTGATTTGCTGTCAGAACATGATATATACAAACAGAGCAACACAGTTGAGATATTGAAAGAAATTTGTCTCGAAAATATGCGAGAAAAAGGTGATGCTTAGAACAAAAGATAGAGGTGTAGATTTTATCTGAACTTTTTAAGTCCTGCGACCTTACCAAGACATAATTTGGATGGTTTCGTAGGATTCCAATTCAGATGGTTTTATAGGTTTCCACTAAATAATTCTACTCTTTTGGAACTAATATTATACTGCTGCCTTAAAGTTTGTTAAGCTGTCAGGACTTGCTAGATCTGAAACATCTGTATGATTTGAACCGAAACTCAACATAGATGGGTAATTTGGTACCTAGATGTGAGTTGAAAATTATATTCACAGACAGAATGACAGATCAATAAAATTGATTATTATCTAGTCTCACAAAAACATAATAAAAAAATTACAGCACAGATCTAATTGAACTTACAGGAGTAATAACTGTGCTATAACGCGACAATATTAGTCCAGTTGCAGTCACAGCTGCACAAAATTAATCATAAGATTGACAAAATCAGTTCCACAGTATCCTATATAAAAGTAATGAAACTGTCTATGGGAAGAGACTAGATACTCCATTATCTCATGTTCACACGTCCAAAAGTTTGAGAGTACAAAAGATCATCAAACATCACTCACCAACTTGCTGGGGATATGAAACTTTCTCCGGCGGTTTGCTGAAGTCAGCAAAATTGGCTATGCTAACGCCCCACTTGAAGGTTGGTGCCCAGAAATGAACTAAAACACAACAATAACGAGAATATTACACTAACAGATCACAATATTGATCAAGGCAGGTAACTAAATTATAACGTAAACTTCACAGTTAAAGAAACTTAAAGAAAACTCAACTCCGCAGTGTTATTCAGCATCTGTTTATAAGACACGATTGGTTGAGAATTTGAGACAAAACAAGAACTTAAACATGAAATACAGTTTACTTGCTTAACTACAACATTTACATGCTTCATTTCATGATTAACAATCTCATCAAGTATGAGCTCATTAGGATACTCTAGGATAGATAAATGCTACAAAAACTTGAGAAACTCTGCAGATCAATATTGTATCAGCTTGAAAGTCATTTAATCTTCCTGCACTCATCATTCTATATCTAAGTTGCCAGTTCTTGCAAAATATCATGTTCATAGCAGCGCTATAAGACTTCTGAGAATTAGTATAAGAAGCTCTTTCATGGTAATGGGAAAAAAATAACGAAAAATCAATTACATTAAAATACTCAAAAGTCCCAAGAGTTTTCACATCCCAAGTTCAGGAAGTAAAGACACGAGATTACATACTGAAGCCGTACAACACAATAAAGGCTATATCGATGCGATTACAAGATCAGCTAGAAGTCAAACAATTTTCACATCTAACTCCATAAAATTAATGCAAAATCAGCAAACAAAACACACCCTTTCCGGGTTCGAATATAAACAGCCAAACAGGTAAGATAAAATCTAAATCAGATAAAGCAATCCCATCAAACTTAATGTCAACGACATAAAGTTGGAATTTTTTGCATCTAATATCGAACATATAACATAAAGATTATTAGAAATCGATGAAATAAGTGAAGCAATGATGAAATGACTTGTTTTAGGGCCAGCTGGGTGGTTCCATATAGCATGAAGCTTCGAGATAGCCATCGAATTTTTCCTCTTCTCTGGCCTCTGTGTTTGACTGCTTGAGATGCTGCTCCGAGAGCTCGATCGCTTTTCCTATTATTTTATCCTTCTATTGTATTTTAGTTGCCATGCACCTTCAGTTTCGTTTCTCCTTGGGGTTTAGGGATGGTTTTGTAATTATACATGGTCCTCCGACCAATTCATTTTGAAGGACAAGATTGTCTTTCTTTTTTTTTTTAATTTAAATAATTAAATTTTCAAAGAAGCCGGGGATAGATTTCCTGGGCCGTCAAAAAATACAAATGGGTTTCCACAAGAAAAATTAAACGAGATAAATACAAATGCGGCCCATTATTTTAAAAAGCAAAATGTAACAATAAAGGGGCCAAGACCGGGGGTTTCAATTCCCTCGGATTCAAAAAATACAGATGGGCTTTTCAATAAAAAAGTACAAATGAGACGGGGTTGCTAGTAATGATAATAAAATGGGCTAGGGACCTGGGGTTAGTATCCCCGGGCCATAAAAAAATGGGTGTTTAAAAAACGGGAAATTGGACTTAACTCCCCAGCCGCCGTTTTTTTTTGTGTTCAGTCCCTAGGTACTTTTTTAGTACCACATTTTCACATGAAGTGTACCACATTTCCACATGAAGTGTACCACAATTTGTATGACATAGTACCACAATTTTGTGGGTAGGGAGTGAACCCAAATAAATGTTTTGGTTGGGGATTTTTCACCAACTTCCCCTTTAAAAAACATACACAAATGGGCTGGGTGATTAATAAAAAAAGAATAATAATAATGATAGCAATGGGTCGGGATCGTAATCCACCGGCCTTAAAGAAATAAAAGTGGGCCGCAGTTGCGCCGAATTAGCAACTTCGGCCCATACTATTATTTAAAACTAAAGAAATCTAAATGGGCTGCCGTTAGCAGCTTCGGCCCATTACTTAAAACTAACTCCTGCCCATTATTTAAACGCGGGTTGTTAGACTGGCCACCAATCCATGGATATGCAAATAATCACGATATTTAGTCATTACGAGTTCTTGATTTTCTTAGCGAATCGTAAGATTTTTGGTGCTTGCTACCGGAGAATGAGATGAAATGGGATGACATTGTAGCACTACTGCAACCGCATCAAATCCATGCAATTAGTCAAGTTTGTGTCTTATTTATTTTCAAGCGATTGTATTACTTGCTTCTTAATAGTAATACTACCTTTTGCTTGATACCATTTTGGGTCTGTTGCGCCATACGAAGCCTTGGGTATTTTCTTGGACCAATTTTTTAGCTTGAATCTAACAGACATATGTTCGGTAACATTAGCCAGTCTTTTTGTTGATTCGGTGGTTTATGCATTGTTTGAAATAGGACATTCAGGTGACATTGCGTGAGGAAATTAAAAAAGCATGCGAGTTTCGTCCATTTGAAAATTGTGTCTATGTTTCGGGAATAGCTAGTGGGATTTATTGCAAGAAGCTAAATTTAATTTAATTTAAGAGCACAAATATATGAGATGAGGCAAACAATCGAGGAATACAGTCATGCAACTTTTGAGCTGTTTTAAGTTGTTCAAGTGCTCAATGTGAGGTTGCTTGGCGTTACTGGATACGCTTGGGAAATGGAATGATTGACTTGATATCTATTTTTGTCTAGATTAAGTATGGTGGAATTTGGGATATGCTGCAAGGCAGTACTTTTGGAGGGTGACCGAGGTTGAGTTATTAAGAATGAAGGTATTGGGAGGGTGAATTTAGGGGTCAGTTAAAAAAGTAGGTGTGAGATAGAAAGTATTTAAAAAATAAGGATTCTGATTTTTTTTAAAAAAAACAAAGAGTTGAATTTTGATTATTATACTAACAGCAATTAAACTTAATTAATTCTCTTTTTTTTCTTCTCGATCGACACACATCTTCTCTCAATTAAAATTTACGAGTCTTTTTCTCCAAATCGAGATATTGAATAGACCCAACAATCAATGGTCAACCATTGTTTGGTCGACCAAAGCTTGGTCAAAGACCACAATTGGTCGACCATTGCTTTGGTCAAAGAACAAAGCTTTGGTCGACCAAGCACGACCAAGCAATTTGGTCTTTGACCAGACCAACATGTTGGTCTTTGACCAAATCAATGATCGACCATTTGTCGACCAAACAATGGTTGATCATTGTTTGGTCTTTGGTTGATCATTATTGGGTCTTAGATAAATCCAAAAGTGGATAGATGGTCGATCTAAGTTTGGTCGATTCACCCTTGTGCCGATTAAAACGTGGTCAAAATTTTCTTTTTCAATCAGTCGATCGATCAACGAAAATAAACAATAAATCGAAATAAATGTTAATATTATCGGATTATTAGTCATTACGTCGATTTGTGTTGAGAATTATAATCGGAAAGGAAATGAAAATGGGATCGACGGTGAGGATTTAGGTTGAGTCGACTGATGAGAATAAATTACGTGTTTAAAATAAATGTATATATATAATCAAATTTAATGATGTATTTACACTTAAAACACAAGTACATTTAAGTAAATTGAGTCATAGATCCTTTTTTTTAAATACTTCAGAATGCACTCCCTTTGACCCAAATTTCCCGTGAATTTAGCATGAGATACTAGCATTTTAGAATCTAGTCATGGAATTTGGAATATAACCCTTCTGGACTACAAATCAAGATGGCAATTAATGTCTGCCAATTGATTTGTAACTTAGGGTATCTTTACAAACAGATTCAGTTTATTGTTATGTGTTTGATTCATTTTTCCTTTTAATGGTTAGGCTAAAGGCCATAGTATGAAGTAATATATTTTGGCTAGCAATATGCCAGGGTAGTACATGTAACTGTATATACATGCACCATATATGTATTCGCTCAGTCTGAATTGTCTAAACTCTATATTATTATCATTTGTCAGGATTGTCCAAAAGATGATGGCTGTGTGTTTAAAGCAGTTCAGAATATACATGCTATGACAGATAAAGAGATAGCTTCTGGAATCAATCGTTGCTATGTTTTTGCATGCGGATTTAGCCAAGGAGGTTTGTGTTTTCTTTCTCCTATAATTAAATTACGCTATCCACTGATTTAAAAAGCGTGTTGGATTGCAGTTGATTAAATCAGTATTTATGAAGTATAATTTTCCATGGACCTTGACATTGGCTAGTGTTCTGCTGTACCCGAAATCTTTGGGTGGAGGTGCAGTGTTTAGTGTATGGGTTCCGTTCAATTCTAGAACATGTTACACCAGAAGCAAAGAATGTTATTTCCTGCTTGCAAGCCACTTCTTGTATATTCCATTTTGTCCTTGTACTCCTTGCGTCTTTCTCTAATGTAATAGGTTGATGCATTCTTATTCTTCGCCTGATGAATGAAAATTTCAAGGCCTATGTTGTATGATGAATGGCACATTGTGTTGGTTTCAAGCTATACTCTCTGTTTGAAATGCCATCGATATGACATATAGGAATGTAATTTTAGACTCCTATATTATGGTCCCATGGAATGGCTGATAGAACTGTTCTCTTTGTAGCTGGGCAATGAGGACCACCTTTCCTTGAAAAAGCTGGTGTCATCTGTGAATTCAAGGTTCTATACTTCTTTCTCCCTTAAAGATGGGTTTCATTTGTATGTGTTTCATGCATCTCCATGTATTTTGGAGCTTGTGTGACACTATATCTATTTATATTTCTCAACTAATAACTTTTTTTTTCAGATCTTCATTTCTCAGTCTCCAATACACAGTGTCTTCAGTATACATTCATCTCACCTTTTGCTAAATTCTTGAGTTTGAAGTATGGTGTTAATGTTTGGTTGCGCTTTTAATATAATTCAAATTGAAACATTTATATAAACATGAAAGTTGAACGATGACAAAAATAAATAAACAAATGTGATGTTGGATGGAAAAATAATAGATTTTATTCGAAAAATTGGTTGAAAATGTGGATAGATTTTAAAGTTGCATGCATATTTTATCATTACTTTAATCGAAAAGTGTGAGAATGATTTATGAAATTTTGTGTGGTTTTCAAAATTTTAGAAAATTGATGTGTTTATCAAGGGAATCCATGATGGTGTTCAGCAGGCTCTATGGTTCACTCAACCCTGACGCCATATTTTATTTTTAAAAAAAGTGAGTTGGTATCTATAGATAATGATTTATCATCATAATCCATGATTGTGTGGCCCAAAAAACCCAATTTTGACATGAGATGTTCTTCGTATCTTCTTAATTTTCATTGCTTGCGATTATGGTCTTGAAAGAGAATTTTGTACTTTTTTTTTTGTATGTCCCAAGTTTTACATTTTTTTCCCTAGTATGTCATTGTTAAAATCATATTATTATTATTTGAGCAATGGTAAACGTGCATAAAGAAAAATGTAAATCGAAATGTATTGCTAGGTATACAACTAGTGTTGCGCTTATTATTTTACCTTTTTCCACTTACTATGGAACCTGAAGTGTTGAGATCTATATTTAGTGTTGAATGATATTTTTTATAGTATTTTTTTCTTTAATCCCAAAATACCACTATGACCTAATCGGAACACAGTAAAGAGTTATTACACATAAAATTTATGAAAATGATCCCCCAAATGAAAATATTGTAGATATGTAATCGAAGTGATCGACCGACCATAAAAAAAACATTATTCTTAAAAAAATGAAAGAAAGAAAAAGCCAAGTCATACATCGTTGGCCTACATTTTGGGCCTCATCCCGGCCCAAATTTTGAAGAAATACTGCATTTAACAAAGAGACAAGAGAGTGCTAATAATTTCTGAAAAGAGGACACGATCAAAGAGACTCGAATAGAGTGGGGGCCCACATTAATTGCTTCCTGCCAATCAAATCTCTTTCCTTCACAAAATATCACCGGTTCATCAAATGGACCGTGTACATACACCCCCCTGCGTCGCACTTTAATATTGCTCCAACCCGAATAATATATTCACGAATCAAATCCTCACCCGTTCTCTCTCTCTCTCTCGCCCTATATTTCCTTACATCGCTAAACCAGGAAGAAACATTTGACAACTCTCTTTCTATCTCTAGAAGTAAGCTATGAAGAAGCTGTACAGAAGGGGCACGGTGCATCCGACGCCACCGGCGGTCTCGGACCAGCTTCTTTCCTTCTTGCCGGCTGCGATATTGACTTTGGCAGCTGCTCTGTCTCTGGAAGAAAGGGAAATGCTTGCATACCTCATCTCTTGCTCCTCCGCCAACTTTTCCAACAGCCACCACAATAAAACCCCTTCAGCAGCCACTTCGGGTGGTTCTAAGGGTGGGGCGACTGACCACCCTGTGTGCTTCGGCTGCTACTGCTTCAGATGTTATATGAGCTACTGGGTGAAGTGGGATTCATCTCCAAATCGTCAGCTTATACACGAAATAATAGATGCGTTCGAAGAAAGTCTTTTTAAGGAGAGCAGGCAAGAAAAGAACAAGAGAGAAAGGAGGAAGGGTAAAAGTGTTAAAGGTAAACTTTGTCTTGAATTAGATGAGTCCAAGAAGTCTGAACCCAGTTTGACTAAACAAGATTTTGACTTCACTGAATCGAACTCTCCCGCGGAGCACGGTATTGACGGCGGCGGAGACGGCGGAGAAAATAGTGGTCGTGAGGAGGAGGAGAAAAATGGGGAGGAAGAAGAGTTGGAGAGAGGGTCAGTGAGGAGGTTTGTGAGCTTTCTTGGAGAAAGAATTTGGAGCGTTTGGGGTTAAAAATATTGGAGGAAACTAAGCTAAGGGTAAAAAAGATTGATTTACTTTCCTTTTTTTTTTTTTTTGCTTATGCCATGGAAGCAACATTCACGTTTGCTGCAAGAAATTGTATTTCGGTATGTTTGTAGACAAACATGTTGTAAATCAAGGGTGAGTTTTATATTTCGATCTTCCTTAAATTTCTGCTAAATTGATTAGATGGTTTTTTTACTTCATTTTTAGTATATTCGATCATTGACTGCAACGAGTTAGTTTAACTTTCATCTGCATTTGAGCTCTGCAATTGGTAAATTTCCCTGATTTAGCAGGTGTAATTGTGTGACTCCATTGAGTTATATGTTTTCTTTCCTTTTATTTTCTGTAGTGTCCAAACAAAGCCATCGTATTTTTTGTACCCTCTCTCTCTCTCTTTTTCGGTACTCTTTGTTTTCACGCCTGCATAATTTTTAACTTTCCCAAGTATCTAGTACTCTTTTTTGTCCATTTCATCTAGTATTTTCATTGTGTTCACCGTCGTATTTTAGCGTGTGGGTTCGTTCCTTTAGTTGTAATGTACCTGGTTAAGTAACTGTTGTAAGAGGAAAAGTGAAATCTTGATGGATGAAATATCTGGAGTCGTGTCCTGTTTTTCATTTAATCATGACATGAATCTTCGAGTGGAAGAGGGCCTATTTTTACAGTTCACTTAAATGTTTTATGTTGTTGGCCAAGATTGAAGCACAAACTCGATTGAATTTCTAATAAATGGTGTAATCTGCTCTTCAATTATCAATGCTTAGGCATTTCATGTCAGATACATATTAATTTATCTGAAATATTGGCAATGGATCCAAGTTTGGAGCATGAAGACTAATTACCCTGAGTTCAGTACGATAATGGATGGGTTCCTTCACCTTGTTGGAATTGTGAGCAATATAACATACTTGACTGTATCTGCTGAGTGGAATCTTAATGTAGGTCCCGTACGTGGATAGTTTCATTGCTCGCAAATTCATGCAACTATTACAAGTTGGATTAAGACACCCCAGGTCAACAATAAAAAAAAAAAACTAAAATTATCATATGTGAAATTATTAACATTTTAGTCCACGTGTTTTTTAAAATTAGGCATAAATCCTCTTATAAATATATTTGAGTTTGTACAACATACTAAAATATGAGTGAAATGTGTTTGATTTTTAAGAAAAAAGAAGAATGTATTAGCCTATTAATATTTTTTAAAAGTTTTTATGTCTTTTGCATTTTTCACCTAAGGTTGATTGATGCAACTAACCCATTATAAGTCTATACTGTAGTAAAATGAAATTGAAAATGCTTGAATCAGTTGTCAAAAGTCAAGGAATATCCTAATTTCAATCCCGAATTTTCTTAATCTGCAAGCTTCCCATTAATCATCTGCCCCATTCATCACGTAATTCGGAATTTTGAATGATTCAACGTTAAAATTCAATACCATGCTTAGAAATTGACTTGGGTTGGTGTATGGATTGGTCGGCATGGAGTCAGCCATCGATGATCGAACTCCACTGTTTTGATTTCATGCCTCTCTGATAGTTACTCTTGTGTTGTTGACCTCTTCTTCCCAAAAATTTATACCTCACTGCTCAATATATATTGACGTAATATAGACTCGGTTTTTAAGGAGAAACAATTTTAGTGGGTATTGTTTCGGGTCGGATACGTCATTATAACGTATGCATTAAAATCTACGTAAAATTCATGTGAAAAATTACAGCATGCGTTTACAAGTCGAGTGATGCTACATATACATCCATATTTGTACAACACAAAAAATTCAATTTGTCAAAATGTCACTATATATGGAATATAAAATCTCGCGATATAACAGTAAAATATCGCGATATAATGATTGTAAATATCGTTGTAACGATATATTGGTGTTATGTTTAGCATTATTCTTACAAGTCCATGCCATGTTGAGTTTTAGAATGATTTTATTTGGGCTTTGATGGTTAATATTATTGGGCGGGGATACTTGCAGCCCTAAAGAACAATGATATCAGGAACTCAAATGGGCCTCATACCTAAGTCCATTAAGCTGATATCATTCGTGTTCTCCTCTCTGTCTGTACGCTTTTCGTTCTTCATTACTCATTCCGTCTTAATTATATATATTTTTTGGATTGTTTTAAATAATGATAAAATATAAAATTTGTTTGTGAATTTTGTTTTTTTATGGTTTTATCAACCTATGCGAAAAAACAAAAAACTTTATATAATTAGGACGGAAAAAGTATATTTTTTTAATTGGAAAGAGTTTATTATAATCGGATATAACAATTTAAAAATAACGTTAAACGTCAACATAATACAGAAATCGAAGTTCCTATTTTTGTTTTCTGATTGTTTCTCTATACATATCATTGTCAACAAAATAAAATAGTTTATTTGCTTAATTATATTAAAATTTAATATTAGATATTTAGATTAATAAATCATAATCATAAATATATTAAGTTTTGAATAATATTTAATAATAAATATAAATTCTTATAACTTTTAAAAAATATACTTTTATATAAATCTTTCTCATAATTTTATATTTAATTATTATTGGGGACCCAAAGCCAACATCTGGCAGCGCCAATTCCTCTTGCCAAAGGATCTTCCGAGATTCCACGGAATCAAACCATTCCAAAAAGTACGAAATCCAGAAGTCTCGAAAGAGTAGAAGACTAGTCCAATGTGCCACACAACCACGGGCACGCCACCGTCGTCAGACGATATGTCACCTGATAAATCTCCGACGGCTGCCGTCAATGTTGAGGAGCCTCTTTTCCTTCCGCCGTTGAATTTCTCTATGGTTGATCACGGAATATTCCGGTCCGGATTCCCCGATACTCCTAATTTCCCGTTCTTGGAAACCCTAGGCATTCGATCAATCATGTGCGGCTCAATTCGTAATCTCTCCGTTTCTTTTATATACTTTTATTTCTCTTTTTACGGAAACCTGAAATTAATGCTCCTGTGTGAATTGTAATACGTAGATACTTGTGTGCGGAACCCTATCCCGAAGCCAATATGCAGTTCATCAACGCCAACAAGATTCGTCTTTTTCATCTCGGCATCGAAGGATCTAAGGTATTTTGGATTTATGCTTCGACGTGTAATTTTGTTTAGGCTGCATAATGTGATTCATGTAGATAATAATATTGTTGGTAAAAATAAAGTAAATATATAATGTGGTTTAACGAAAACGGATTAATTTGGACTTATCCGATAAATCTTGTGCTGATCATGTAGAACTTTGCGAGGCTTAATTTTTTTTTGTGCGGAGTTGTTATTCAAAGCAGCAACTGAAACCCCTTGAGCAAAAGAAAAGGTTAAAAATTCTGCAATCCTACAGACTATATAATAGGACGAAATAAACTCAGCAAGTGTGAGAAGGATATTTGCTGAGGATAAGGAGCGGTTGAATTTTTATTCATGATTGCTGTAACTGTTTCTGTTTAGTAAGGTTGGCATGAGTAGTTGAGTTGTTAATTAATCATATTTCCTTTGATATTCTGTTAGCTTAAAGGGACACCAATGGCACTGATGCAAGTAACATAACATGATTTCATGTTTCTGTATGATCACATTATTAAAGATTTTGTCCCTCTTTATGCAGGAGCCATATGTAAATATCCCAGAAGATACAATTCGTAGGGCATTGGAAGTGTTGTTAGGTAGTTCCACCACAAATTTGTTTTCTTGCTAATATATTCCCCAATTTTTCTATATGATCATCAATATACGTTTTGCTATTTGACATTATGTATAGATGAAAGCAACCGTCCACTCCTAATACACTGCAAACGGGGGAAGGTACCAATATATTTTTTCTGTCTTTTGACTTCTTAGTCAGTGCCTAAGAATACTTCCCCACTCTTAACATATACTAATTTTCTTGATGAAGCATCGAACTGGTTGTCTCGTGGGATGCCTGAGAAAATTACAGAATTGGTGTTTGGCCTCAATTTTCGAGGAGTACCAGAGGTTTGCAGCTGACAAGGCTAGAGTTTCGGACCAGAGATTTATGGAGGTGTTTGACGTGTCGCAAACACCATGTTCAATTTCATTGTCACGTGAAACCAGAGATTTTTCCAGATGAGCAACATCTATCACTTGACAGATGTATTTTTTTAGAAACAGATTATTTCTTTCCTTTTCCCCCCTTTTTCTTTGTAGAGCAGATGCAGCCAGGCCAGAATTTCATTGATTTTGTTTTGTTTTTTTTTTTCAAAGTTCCAAGATCGTAGCTAGAGTTTTTAAGGATTGAGTAGCTTTTCATGGAAGACTCCAGTGTCTGTTTTATATGACAAAACAAGATATTAAAATTAAGATGCCAATTGAAAAATTGCAGACTCGGACGAAAATATAAAAACCAAATTCCTATTATAATTTAATGTCATATTTAATTTATAATTTTAAATAATATATACTTCAATAAATTAAGATGTGAATGTATCTTCAATGAATATGTGGCTATTATATTTGATGTGGTACATTACAACTCCTTGGAGTGAATTTTTTTTATTTCATGAATTTTAACATTTTTATATTGGATAATTTTTTATATATATAAAAAAAACTTTTATATTAGTTTACTTTTGTATTTATGTATATCACATATAAATACTAACATAAAATTGCAAAAATATAAAGCCTATACTGGGCAACATCAACTGATAGCCCAAATTATTAAGGCCCGTGTTTACACCAAGTCAACTGATGTCATGCCCCATAAAGGAAAGCCCCACAAAAAAAAAACAGAAAATAATCTGAATTTTAATATTTTAGGGTTTCAACTTTCAATAGAACACCCCCGTCTAGATAACCAGAGAGACAGTCGGTGCTCCATTGGATTTTCTTTCACTGAATAAACGACCTACACTGTCTCTAATCAGATGGAGACAGTTGAAACTTGTTTATGATCATGGCATAAGGCTTGGCCAAATTCCAGTAAATTGCAGTTTAAAGGTTTTGAGGGATGTGATCAGCAAACGCTTTCCCATGTCAAAAGCAGTGCTGATAAAATACAAGGACAATGATGGTGACTATAACATGTACCTCTGAACTTAAAATGGCCGAATCGTATGTTGACAGCCTTGTTCCCAGAGACCCTGATGCTGATAACGGAGGATCCATTGGTATGCTACGTCTGCATATTGTTGAAGTGAGTCCTGAGCAGGAGAGTAAATGAACTGAAAGATCTATAGCAAGCAAGAAGGATGAGCTGTTAAAAACAAGGAAGGAACAGAGCAATGGTACAGAAGGTAATTCCTCAGGTGTAGGAGGCCGAGGTGAAATTTCACCTGAGGAACCAGCAGAGCAAGCAGCACTAATGAGATCTCAAATGTACTTGTTCTGGGGTAACATGCTTTTTGAGAGGTCTCAAGTTGAGTATAAACTGGGTTTTCCTTAGTGGAAGAACCTGGATGTTGCAGTGGAACTATTCAAACTTGCTGGAGCTTCGGAAGTAGACATTTCTACCATTCTAAAAAATCCCTGTTCTAATGAAGAAGCTGCAAATGGGAATGACAAAAGTGTAGAGGATGTGAATGCTGATTTAGTTGCCAAAGGAGACAAGCAAGAAGAATTCAGCGAACTTTTCACGATTGGAAATTTGAATTAAATTTAAAGTATGAATTAAAATTATGCCTCATGATCTTTCGACTTTACAATTTTTTGAATTAATTGAATATTTTTTGTTGTTCATATTCTTGAGTTAATTGTAGATTGATTGAGTTATGATTTTTAGTGTGCATTTTGGAGTTTATAAATATAGTTACTTTCCTACCGATATCCTGGAGTTCTTCTCAGAATCTTTTCTGTCATGTCCATGTAACATCTAGACTTTCAAGGTGACTTTTGAAGCAGTTTTACTGAAACTTTCTGGCTTTACAATGTGTTTATTGGAAATGTGAAACTGAAATTTTATCTTTAATCGAAAGAGTAATAAACAAGTGGTTTTTCATTCTCTTCCAAGTTTGCCTAGATTAATATGATTTAACGTTTTCCGGATCAAGTCTATCTTAAGAATAGCATTGTGCTGAATACATAAAGACAGCACATTTTTTATGTTTTCAATTTCATCCAGTAAGGTGCTTTTGTAGGGAGATATGCTGAACTGTTGGATTTGATTTTAATGATTCTTGGTCACTGAAAGGAATCACTACCAAATGCGCTGTGATATCAGGAAGAGATTACAGGTGGGATTATTCCTCATATTTTTTGTTGATCATCCCATGTTTTCTCCAGTGCATTGGGCTAAATTTTGAGATCCGCATGGCCCATGTATCTTTGTACCAGCAAACCTACTCCGCGATTCAGTTGTTAGAATGGATAGAGTATGATATAGTGACGATGCAGAAGCCACCAGAGGAGTTAATTCGTTTATTTCGGCTTAAAAGCTTTTTTGTTTTTGTTTTTTTTTTTTTTAGCAAAAAGCTTTTTTGTTTAAAACTAGATAAGGTGTGTTAAGTTCAACAAAGTAAGCACTGCATAAAAGTCGTCTTCGTTTTCCTTTTCCGAATTCAAAATGATTTCTGGTAGGTTCTCTTTCGACTGGAACTAGACATTTTTCATTTTTCTAATAATAGTTAATTGAAAAGATTTGTGGAGAGATAGATGTTCGATAGAAGATATCATGAACATGTGCTATCATTATCAATGGATATGTATCCAAATCTGGTAGCAAATAACAGCTGGAATATCACTGTAACGTTGGAAGAGAATCTTATTACCCTCGCATTGGAGGGAAAGTCCCTCTTCAAACCCAATAGGTCTAGCACCCTAGTATTCTTTCAGGCGAAACAGACTCTTAACAATAAATATAATGCATTATTGTGGTAGACTATTCAACATCCTCCATAAGCACACTTTATTTAACTTTTTAATTGACTACTAAGTACTACTTAAGCAGTTGCAATTGGTCCCAAGTTGGAAGGGCTTTCTATGGCCTTGAAGGCTTCAAATCTTGGCTCCTTGGCCTGGAACTTCACGCCAACATAGAGTTTCATATAGTCCTCGAATACAAATTTCGGGTATAAATCCTCTCTTTTTTCTTTCTCAACCAGTGCTGGAGCTGGATAGATGACAGCGTCACTTCCAGGATTGTAGAATGATGCAATAGACATTCTTGTTCCATCTGTCTGAGCAATCACACGGTGCATAACACTCTTGTACTTTCCATTTGTTATAACCTTCACAAAAATGGTGGCCAATATTAGAGTCACAACTTCAATATTGAACTTGTAACATATCATATCAAAAGATCTGAACATGGATGGGGCATAACAAAAAGTTATATGTATGATTAATTTACAAATAAAAAATTTGCTCCATCCTTTCTAAATGAAACATGGTTATTTCCGATTTCATAACCTTATGGTTGTCGATTTATCTCATACCTCAAGTTGGTCACCTAAGTTGATGACAATTGAGTGACGCATAGGCGGAACGTCAACCCATTCGCCGTCTTTGAGTAGCTGCAGACCGCTGACCTTATCATCTTGGAAGAGAAGGATGATGCCACCTGCATCGGTGTGGGCACGTAGACCCTTGATCAGGTCAGGCTTGGGGCATGGGGGGTAGTTGCTCACTTTTGTGCCGAAAGTTGGGCCTTTTGCGCCATAGAATGCCTTTTTCAGATAGCCCTTCTCAAGTCCAAGGTTCTCGCACAGCAAATCAAGAAGATGCTCAGCAAGTTTCTCTAACTGCGCACCAAATTCCTTCAGAACTTTCCTGTTTTATAACATCAAAGAAATTAACGTCAAGAGCTGATACAAAACAAAGACGTACATTGTCGAACCCAAAACTTAGCCGAAGGGGAGATTCAAGGTGAAATGGACAATTTAAGAAAAACTTTGAACAAAATTACAATTTTACTGACGGGGTCTATCAAGTTTGAGGAAAAGAAACCTGTATTCATGTTCAAGATCAGGGATTTCTGAGATGTTTGAGACAGGGAGATGGCGTAAGTGGAAGGTGCTTTCCCAGTCTAAATCAGTTATCTCTGACTGAACAGATTCAAGCCCTTTACTTGATACCATTTCTTTGAACCTTTGTTCCATAGTTTTCTTGTAATGCTCCTTTGTTAGCCTCTCCACGGTGTCCATGAATTCAGGAGAAATCCCATGATTCACCAGCTTCAAAAAACAGAGATTCAACTCAGTAAAGTTTCTTCATAATAGCTTGAAAGGATAATTTATGTACATTTAAAGAAAAAGAACGTGTGCGCTTACCTCAAAGAAACCCCAGTTTTCACAGGCATCCTTAATTATCTCCATTGTCGCAGACCTCTCTTCTCCTTTGAGCTTCTCCATGTTGATCACTGGAAAAGTTGCCATTTTTTTTTCACCGGGTTCCTTCTCTCTCTCCGTATGTGTTACAAATATAGTCGATGGATGGATGAATCTTAATGTGCACCGGGAGATCAATTTATAGAGGTGACTCAGGTGAGTGGGTCACAACAGAATTATAGAAACAATTTCATTTAATATTAATTTGCACAGATTCCAGTGATGGAACATACACAATTTTTTTTCATTTCAATAGTCCACAAATTTAATTTAGTAAACTATACAAAATATATCATTTCGATATTTATTATTTGAAATGACAAATTTCATAAAAAAAAATTATCAAATTGCACAAACACAATTAGTTACTAAAATAAAAATATTCCATATGTTAACTATAAAATCCTTAATATTCTAGCTACTAAATTTATATTCCTCCCATTACCTTAGCACAAAATTTAAATTTTTTTTAAATAATATAAAAAATTAATATCATATTATTACCCATTTACCATCGGATTGAGCCAAATGGTCGGACCATTTTTTCCTCGTTGTTTTTTAATGGTGTGGTGGGACCTAATTGTTGACCGAGACCAACGACTTAACCCGGCTGCTATTCTTTCCTCGCACGAGTTATATTAATAAAATAATTATTAATACTATTTGATAAAGATGATGAAATCCAATATGTTGGGGAAAAATAATGAATATTCACTTTGTTGGAAAAAAATGTATATTTGAACAATATTAAATAGTTAATTAGAATTAACAATCTATTTTTTTAAAATATATATATAGTCTGATGTACACAAAATTTAAAAATTAAGATGAATAGTTTTTTATGGAAAAAATAAATCGACTTAATCTATCGATAGGTTTTTTTTAATTCTCCTAGGAATCTACAGATCTTTTTGGTTGTCAAAGTCACATTTGTAAAAAGTAAAAATGGACGTAGAATTTTATGTTTGCCTAGAAATTTCGTGTCACTTGCATGGTCAACAAGCTTTATTTGAATTAGATGATGTTGGTCAGAGTTTATTAAATTATTTTAGAGAAGGGTTTAAAATTCTGAAATTTTATTTGGTAAAATATTATTAAAATAAGTATATTTTATGTGAAATAATTTCACATATTTATATTCATAAACAAATTGATATGATCCATATTTGGATGGAAAGTTAATATTTTGACATAAAAAATTAATATTTTTTCACGAGTCGAGTTGTGTAAAATATACGTCATATAAAATTGTCTTTTGAAACTCGTATGAGTTTTGTGTTTAAAATAGTTTATAAGTTCGTAAAACAATGGAGTACCTTCAACTTATATTTTAAGAGCTTATTGAGATATCTTTTGAAAATTAAATTATAATCACATATTTGATAATATCTTTACGTGTACTAATATTATGAAGTTAATTTGGCACGAACATTTGTATTCCATTATCAATCCAGACTAATGATTGATTTTTACCTCTGCAGCTGTGTTTGGAACGCAACCAAAAATATATTTTTAAAGGAAATATTATATGTGAAATGAATATTATTGTTGTATCCTATTTATTTAATTACAATATGTATCGCATCTTAANTTTCTTATTACTATATTATTATAATTTTAATAGATATCCAATTTTATCTTTATCATTTCCTATTATATATATAGATATATATTAAGACAAACTCCAAATATTTTGGATATGGTCATGCATTAACAGTGAGTGTTATATTAAAAAAATTTACAAGTAATACTAATTTGTCTCAACTCTATATTAAATTCTAATAAAACAAAATTTGGATTCGAATAGTATAGATAAGAATGTGCTCGTCGTCTTACCTGTAAACGATACCAAAATCCAAAGTTTAAGACGAATTCTCAAATTCGAGACTATTGTAACATAAACTTTCTTCAACTCATAATACAGAAAATAAAAGCAACTGTTATAATTTCCGGAAAAGAAATAATTATTTAACTTCGTAAAATCATATTGCTATTATAAAAAGTAGTATAATTTCAAAATAACCATGAAAGTGGTTCACGTCACATGCACTCTTTGAAACAAATATTGATATTTCCTTGCGTAAATATATTTAAAATTTATCACAATAGTTCGAGGTCACGAAATCCCTGATCGAGTCTTAACTCACCGAAGGACAGATTTAATATTTATAAGGCAAAAATTTGTGTGAGACGGTCTCACGGGTCATATTTTGTGAGACGGATTTTTTATTTGGGTCATCCGTTAAAAAGTAATACTTTTAGCATAAAAAGTATTACTTTTTATTGTGAATATCGGTATGTTCGACCGTCTCACAGATAAAGATTCGTGATATCATCTCACAAGAGACCTACTCTATTTGTAAATATTGAATCTTTATTATATTTGTTGATATTTTAGCTTTCGGAGTATATTAATTTTATACAGATGATAAATTCTCAAAAATCAAAATCTCCTTATAAAAAAATCTTATCCAAGAAATACAGACCATGTTGCTATACATGTTTGACTGGTTTATGTAATTTTAGTTTAGATTCAATGAATTCTACGTTGATCAACAATCCTTCGTTTTCTGATGATGTGTGGTCTCAAATTTGAACAGACACCGGCTGTCTTTACCCGTAAACAAATAATGAATTACTTATTGAGGATCTTATATAAAAATCCTGAGTTTTTTTCTTCCTAAATAAGATGTTAATCCCTAGCTCAAATATATATATTTAATTAGTAGATCTCAAGTTTTTGTATTTTTACCTATTTAATTTATAAAATATAGTAGATTTTGATTTTCAAAATACAATTTTAACACGTCGCCCAAATAACACTTTGATTGGGTGAGCACTTTAATTTATTTGTGTTCCAACCATGCACATGCCTTTGCAACATATGTATAATTTTGAAATGTTGCCCAGAGTTATTCTATATATATATATATATATATATACACGATAGGAGAACACCAATGAAATGTTACATCTATATTAGATGTGACGAAACTGTATAATCAATAGATATGTGTTATCTCATCGGTATTCACATAAGTGAACACCGAAAACGTGTGTATATGTACGTATATAAGATATAAAGGTAAATATATATGATGAAAATTATTATATGAATGTCCAGGTTCAGTAGCATGTGTGGCGCCGGAAACGTAAGTGATTGAACAGACCAATAATTTGATCCAAAGGAAGAAGCCATAGCTAAATCAATCACATCCTCCAAAAAGAAAAGGGAAAAGGCAATCCCATTTATGGCTTCTCCTTTTTTTTAGGGGGTCAAATAAGTTTTTGTAGGCCAAAATGAATTAATTTTTTATAGTGTAGTTTTTAATCAATTATTCACATCAAAAAATAAAATAAATACACGAATAATGTCGAGGATGTTGTGAAAAAGTAAAAATTTACGGTAAAAAAGTAAAAATCTCAAACTCTCAAAATTATCACACTACACACTTTATAATATTTTTCTCTCAACTCAATTGTGTTTTTCTTCACAAATGAGAGATCTATTTATAGAAAATTTTTACAAATAATCCAAAAATAAAATACATCATTACCTACATCATCACACACTAATTTTCAATATTCAACACCTAATTTTACCTAATTTTCAACATTCAACATTCACATTTTCAACACAAATATTTAACACATTTTTAAATAATATTTCAACACTCCCCCTTGTGATGATGATCATAATGATTGTATACATTACGTGTTTTTATACTGCCTCGTTAAAAACCTTACTAGGAAAAACCCATTGGGATAAAAACCATAGTAAGGGAAAAAGAGTGCAGTCACGTAAACTCCCCCTCATGTTGACACGAACAATTCTTCACAAATTTCGTAGATTGCGCATCCCAATATTATATATGTGCTTTCTGAATATTGTCGTAGGAAGTGCCTTTGTGAAGAGATCTGATGAGTTTTCACTTGATTGAATGTGACGAACATCAATACATTTATTCTTCTCAAGCTCCTTGGTGAATGCGAAGAACTTAGGAGGAATATGTTTAGTTCTGTCGCTTTTTATGTATCCTTCTTTCATTTGAGCAACACATGCAGCATTATCTTCATATAGTATCACAGGCTTCTCGTCGAATGATAATCCGCATGAGATTTGGATATGTTGAGTCATTGATTTTAACCACACACATTCACGGCTTGCTTCATGTAGTGCAATAATCTCGGCATGATTTGATGAAGTTGTTACAAGTGTTTGTTTCTGTGAACGCCAAGAAATTGCAGTGCCTCCACGAGTAAATACATATCCAGTTTGAGAACGTGCTTTGTGTGGATCAGATAAGTATCCAGCATCGGCATAACCAATTATACTTGGATTAGCATCTTTTGAATACAAAAGTCCCAAGTCTGTCGTTCCTCGTAGATAACGGAATATATGTTTAATTCCGTTCCAATGTCTCTTTGTTGGATATGTGCTAAATCTTGCCAATAAATTTACGGCAAAAGATATATCAGGCCTTGTACAATTTGTAAGATACATAAGGGCACCGATAGCACTTAGATATGGTACTTCTGGACCAAGAATATCTTCATCATCTTCACATGGACGGAATGGATCCTTTTCTATGTTTAATGATCTAACAACCATTGGAGTACTTAAAGGATTTGATTTGTCCATATTAAAACGTTTAAGGATCTTTTCTGTATAATTTGTCTGGTGAACAAATATTCCACATTCTTTTTGTTCAATTTGTAAACCCAGACAATACTTGGTTTTTCCAAGATCCTTCATTTCAAATTCTTCTTTCAAGTATGACACAACTTCTTGAATTTCCTTATTTGTTCCAATGATGTTTAAATCATCAACATATACAGCAATAATTACGCATCCGGATGTTGTTTTCTTAATGAAAACACAAGGGCATATTGAATTATTTACATATCCCTTTTTCATCAAGTGATCACTTAGCCTATTATACCACATTCTGCCGGATTGCTTCAACCCATATAATGATCTTAGTAATTTCACAGAATAACATTCTCTGGGTTTTGAACTTTGTGCTTCAGGCATCTTAAATCCTTCAGGGATTTTCATATATATATTACTATCAAGTGATCCATATAAGTAGGCTGTAACAACATCCATAAGACGCATTTCTAAATTTTCAGATACTGCCAAGCTAATCAAATACCGAAACGTAATTGCATCCATCACAGGAGAATACGTTTCTTCATAATCAATTCCAGGCCTTTGAGAAAAACCTTGTGCAACAAGTCGAGCTTTATATCTTACTATTTCATTTTTCTCATTTCGCTTTCGAATAAAAACCCATTTGTATCCAACAGGTTTTACACCTTCAGGTGTAAGGACTATAGGTCCAAAAACATTACGTTTATTTAGCGAATCCAATTCAACCTGGATGGCATCTTTCCATTTTATCCAATCCTGCCGATTTTTACATTCACCAAAAGATTTTGGTTCATGATCTTCATTATCATTTATGATGTCGATTGCCACATTATAAGAAAATATATCATCAATTTCTTCTATATCTTTTCGGTTCCATATTTTTCCAGTATTAATATAATTGATAGAGATTTCATGATTCTCGTCAGTTTGTGGTTCTGACAAAACATTTTCATCATCATGTGTTTCTTCAGGAACATCATTCTCTATTTTGTGATCATTATGTGTTTCTTCAGGAACATCATTCTCTATTTTGTGATCATTGTGTTTCTCTATGAATTTTCTTTTTCGAGGATTTTTATCCTTGGAACCAACTGGCCTTCCACGCTTCAGGCGTTTAATGACATCATGACTATCTTCAATTTGTTTCTTCGGAATTTCAATTCGAGCAGGGGCATTTGCAGCATGTATATATGATTTAGTTACCCCTTTTGTGTCTGCAAATGCATCTGGTATTTGATTTGCTATTCTTTGCAAGTGCACAATTTGCTGTACATCTTTTTCACATTGTTTTGTTCTTGGATCCAGATGTAACAATGATGATACATACCATGTAATTTCTTTTTCGGTATGTTTCTGTTCTCCCCCTAACATTGGGAAGATTTCCTCATTAAAATGACAATCAGCAAAACGTGCTGTGAACACGTCGCCTGTCTGTGGTTCAAGATATCGAATGATCGATGGACTATCATAACCAATATAAATTCCAATCTTTCTTTGAGGTCCCATTTTCTTTCGTTGAGGTGGTGCAATAGGCACATACACCATACATCCAAAAATTCTCAGATGAGAAATGTCTGGTTCTTTACCAAATGCAAGCTGCAATGGGGAGTATTTATGATATGCACTTGGTCTGATGCGAATTAATGAAGCAGCATGTAAAATTGCATGTCCCCATATAGAAATAGGGAGCTTTGTTTTCATAATCATTGGTCTAGCAATCATTTGCAGACGTTTAATCAATGATTCAGCCAATCCATTTTGAGTATGTACATGAGCAACAGGATGCTCAACAATGATTCCCATAGACATACAATAATCATTGAAAGTCTGGGAAGTAAATTCACCAGCATTATCAAGTCTAATTTTCTTGATTGTATAATCGGGAAATTGATTCCTCAATTTTATTATTTGAGCAAGTAATCTTGCAAATGCAACATTTCGAGTTGACAATAAACATACATGTGACCATCTGCTGGAGGCATCAATCAATACCATAAAGTATCTGAATGGTCCACATGGTGGATGGATTGGTCCACAAATATCACCCTGAATACGTTCAAGAAACATTGGTGATTCAGTTTGGATTTTGGCTGGTGATGGTCTTATAATAAGTTTTCCAAGAGAACATGCTTTACATTGAAACTTATTATTCTGAAAGATCTTCTGGTCTTTCAATGGATGACCATGTGTATTTTCTATAATTCTTCGCATCATTGTTGAACCAGGATGTCCTAATCGATCATGCCAATTGGTTAATATTGAAGAATTATCAATTACCATGTTTGATTCAATGGGACGTATATGTGTATAATGCAATCCAGTAGGGAGCATTGGTAGTTTTTCAATCACATATTTCTTTCCTGATTTATATGTGGTAAGACACATATATTTCTCATTCCCTTCATTCATTGTTTGAGTATCATACCCATGGGAATATATATCATTAAAACTCAACAAATTTCTTTTCGATTGTGGTGAATATAAAGCATCATTGATCAAAAATTTTGTACCATTAGGTAACAAAAATTGTGCTTTACCACATCCTTTAATCAAGTCTACAGGACCTGATATTGTATTCACCGTTGTTTTTGTTGGTTTTAGTTCCAAGAAATATCTTTTATCTCGGAGGATAGTGTGCGTTGTACCACTATCAGGTATGCAAACTTCAGCTTGGTTCGTAGCATTTTCCATATTTGAACTTCAAAAAAATATGCAATGAAATAAAATTATTGACAATAAAATACAATACAATATAACACACTATAAAACATTATCATACGAATACATAAAAAATAAAATATTTTACATATTTATTCCACCATCAAATTGATCATTATCTGAGAAATCAATCAGAAAATCTCCAGCATCAAAATGAGTTGAACCACTCAAAGGTTCACTGTGTTCAGTAAAGTTGGTCTCCTTTTCTTTCCCCTTTATTGATTCTTTATAAAGTTTACAAAGGTGCTCAGGGGCTCGACAAATACGGGACCAATGTCCTGGAGTACCACATCTGAAACAAGAACTTTCAAATCTTTTTGAGTGATTCTCATTAACACTCATATTCTCTTGATGCCTTTTCGGTGGGTGGTTTGGGACGTTCTTTTGAGATGAGTTATAGAAATAACTATCTCGATTATTTTCAAAACCACGGCCGCGTCCACGACCACGACCACTTCCACGTCCACGTCCACGTCCACGACCACGACCACGACCTCGATTTTGTCCTCGACCAAAATCTTGTCTGTAACTTTGATTTTGGTTTCCAGGTTTAAATTCATTTTTGCTTACAGCATTTACTTCTGGAAATGCTGTTGATCCAGTGGGTCGGGACTGATGATTTCTCATTAATAGCTCGTTGTTCTTTTCCGCCACAAGAAGACAGGCGATGAGTTCAGAATATCTCGCAAATCCACGCACTCTATATTGTTGCTGTAGTGTTATATTTGATGCGTGAAACGTGGAAAATGTTTTTTCAAGCATTTCCGATTCTGTAACCTCATGTCCACAAAATTTTAACTGCGAGATTATTCTATACATCGCTGAATTGTAATCACTGACTTTTTTAAAGTCTTGGAATCTTAACATATTCCATTCATCACGGGCGGTCGGAAGTATAACTTCCCTTATATGTTCAAATCTCTCTTTTAATCCTTTCCACAGAGCCATGGGATCTTTTTCGATGAGATATTCACATTTTAAACCTTCATCAAGGTGTCGTCGTAAAAATATTATAGCTTTTGCTTTTTCTTGTGATGAAGATATACCATTTTCTTTAATGGTCTCGCTTAGACCCAATGACTCAAGATGCATTTCTACATCAAGAGTCCATGGCATATAGTTTTTCCCAGTAATATCAAGAGCGATGAATTCGAGCTTTGCCAAGTTTGCCATGGTGGTACTAAAAATTACGATGCATTTTATTAGTTAATGAATATTGCAATACAAAGTAATGGATAAACAACAAGTACAAGTATTCGTAAAAATAAAGAAAACACACGAGGAGGATATTCTCCGATAAATACAAGACTGGTGAGTATGATAACCAAAATAATTAAAAATAACCTCGTGAAAGCCATCTTCTTTTTTTCTTCGAAAATTTGATGAAGAATAATTTTTAGAGAAGAAGAGAAAGTTGGAGTGATTGAATGTATTTGTGAGATTGTATTTATAGAGCAAAAACTAGCCGTTTTGTTACCGTTTATTACCGTTGGTGTATAAGAAAATAAATGTATGTATTTGTATAATTTTATGGTAATAATATGGTGTATATAATATTAGTCATATTTAAATAATTATGTATATCATATCACATTATTATAATTAGGTGTCATAAGTTATTTTGTTTAAAAAACCTTATAGGCTTTTATACTTGTCGTATCCCTTACCGGGAGTGTGGGATGTCGTCTTAACATCCTCCCAGGATTTATAACAAGTTTTTGAAAAAATTATTTTTATTATTTCTAACAATAACATTATATTATATATTACATATATAAACAATAAATAAATAACAGTAAAATAAATATTATTACTTTTGTTACCTTTTTCTTCTGTTCGGAGCTTGGAAAAATATGGAGGACTTTTAGAGCTTCGTGCTGATAACGTGTTGTGAAAAAGTAAAAATTTACGGTAAAAAAGTAAAAATCTCAAACTCTCAAAATTATCACACTACACACTTTATAATATTTTTCTCTCAACTCAATTGTGTTTTTCTTCACAAATGAGAGATCTATTTATAGAAAATTTTTACAAATAATCCAAAAATAAAATACATCATTACCTACATCATCACACACTAATTTTCAATATTCAACACCTAATTTTACCTAATTTTCAACATTCAACATTCACATTTTCAACACAAATATTTAACACATTTTTAAATAATATTTCAACAGAGGAATTAGTTTGTCCCTCTGAAATTTTAAAATTTAGTACAATTCATGTTGAGTATTACTTTATAACTCAAATTGCTCACGTTTTTCTAGTTGCCTTGTTTCACTAGCTATTCAAAAACAAAATTCATGGATGACACTTCTACGAAAATCAAATGCACCTAATTATGTTTGCACGTAGGACGATAATGGACAAATATTTTAAATTAATTATATAATAAAAGATAATATTTCAAAAAACATAATCACAACAAATATATTTATATATCTATCCATATGTAAATATTTTAAAATTTGAGGTGAATATTTAATAATGAATGTACTTAAACATGATATATTGTCCCATATGTAGATCTTTTTAAGTAACAAAATTTCAATCTAAGAGTTTTTTTTCCTTCTCATACAAGTATCTTATGAGACAGTCTCACATGTCTATATTCGTGAGATTGATTGATCTGGTTCATATTTACAATGAAAATTAATATATATATTTTTTTTACATAAAATTGATAAATTTTCATGATACGGGTCAAGTTGAAGATTAGATTCACAAAAGTAACCAATAAAAAAGCTTCATATGAGTTTTCGTATGGAAATTTCTACTTCAATAGAAAGAGAACCACGTGCATTTATTTAACAAGCGATGTTAAATTATTAAGAACATATCGATCAAAGTATTTTGTTATGATAATTCAGTAAAATTATTTCTTTAGATTATATTTTTGTTGATCGGTTTTCTTTAGCAATTTTCCCTAATTATAATAACAAAAAATTTAATGACCAAATTAACAAACTAAATTAAGTATCCTTTTCAAATAATAATATTCATGCATGCACATCGAAAAGCAGATGAAGAGAATGCATCCAGCTTTTATGGGTAGTGGGTTCAATTGTGTACCTGATCCCCTCACTGAAACACACTTTGGTCTCTATCCATCTACAAATAACTTTTACAAATACTTTATTTTATTTTAATTTTTCACCCTTCTTTGAAAGGCCTACAAAGGATAAGATATATTCGATCCAAATGCATTTTAATTTTTATTCAAAAAAAAATGATATAATTATATCCTCTGCATGACTTACAATCCATGCATTAGTTTCCCTAAAATATAATTTAAAATATGGTAATTTTTTTTGTTATCTATACTATCTTATTAAATTTGAGATATCTGGAGTATGTTTTTTGATAAATCAAAAAAATACTTTTTTTCTCCCTCAAATAACAAAAATTCTATTTTTTGTTTAATAAAATATCATTAAACTTATTTTTAGTAAATTTGCATCTTATCTATGGACTATGTTTTAATAAAATATATTTTCTCTTTACCTATATTTTGAAATTTTAAATTAAATAATCATATCACTTGTGACATAAAAATCTTTAGACTTCACAAAAAAAATATTTAATACCAAATTTATTTAATATGTATATATGTAGGAACACTAGTAGTATATTATATAAATAATTGGATATTAATTTTATATTATTTCTTTTCATCGTGAAAATGATGATTAATTTGAAACTGGAAAACAGCTGAGCCCTAGAACTTGGAATTTTATGGGCCAAGGCCTCTAACGGGCAAAGGATCTGGGCCTGATTCAATGCGGGCCTGATTCAATGCGGGAATACACGTGGATCATAGGTTATGTTCGAATATACTTCGTTACTAATTATAATCCGACTCACCATATAGAATTTCTCTCAACTCTCCTACCGCTCCTTTTTCAATATATNAATTATTTTTATTATTATATTTTTTATTTCAATTATAGCTGTGTAGCTTTCATTTTTCTACCAATTTTAAATTTTATATTACTTGTTATATCCATCACACCAAATTGTAAAAATGAAAAATAATATATATAGAGGTTAGAATTGAAATTTAACGATATATTGTACACAAATATATACCTATAAAAATGGCAAACCCTTCTTTTATTTTTTTGGGCGGACCTTTCGAGGACAAATTTGCCCTTCGGCTTTCGTCCCTTTCAAGTTTCACCTACTCCTAGCTATAAAGACATAAGAGCGATAATAACAAAGACCCGAGGATTCGTTACTCCAAAGTGAAGTGTGTTGAGACGCAGATTTTCGATGGCAGCTGCTGCATTGGTTTCTAACGGCGATGTCAAAACTCCTTTCACCGGCCGGTACGCGGCTGTGTACAGTGAAGTGCAGAATACGCGCCTCGATCATCCTCTTTCCCTCCCCTCTATCCTCAAAGCCCCCTTCAAAGTTGTTGACGGTCCACCTAGCTCCGCCGCAGGAAATCCAGGCATACACATATTCTCATATTAATACGAGTATTTTTCATTTACATGAATGTCATGTGGATGTTGTTGAATCCTTGTTTTTTTTTGTCGGAAGAGAATTTTCGTGATCTCGCTTGTGAGCTTGGTTAGTTTAACAGTCAAGAACTCTGTGATGAAGTATTGTGTGATCTGATGGTCATTTTTGGAGGAGGTGAGGTGACGTTATTTTGCAGCATTTGGATTATGGAAAAACCCGTACAAATTTGAATGAAAAAGCGATTTCAGTTCTTTGCTACCAGATACCGCAGCGTCTTTATGTCTATGTTCCAATAAATTTGTTCTTGCATGATTTGAGTTGAAGATCTTGATGCAAAGTTGCGTTCATATTTTTTGTTCGTTTTGCTAAATGGTTAGCGGATTAAGTAGTATACATAGAGTGAGCATTGAATGTTGGATTATTATCTCGGTAATGCATTAGTAAAAATTTATGGTCTGACGCTGATATTTCTTTGATCCGTGAGACAAATGAAGAAAGATGTAAAAAGAAATTCATGGCCTATTTCTCGGAGACCATACACTCCTGATTTCTCATTGTTGTCTTAAATAGTTTGAATCTATGTTTCAAAGCTGTCCATCGGTTCAAATGCCCGGTCAGGACTCAGTAGTATTGGGAGATGCGGATTATATATAAGTTGGTGGTTTGCTTATTGCAGATGAGATAGCAAAATTGTTCCCTTACCTCTATGGACAACCATCAGCAACCTTGGTGCCTGGAGATTTGAGTTTGGTTCAGGATTTGAAGATTGGAGTGGTTTTATCGGGCGGCCAAGCCCCAGGAGGACATAATGTTATTTCAGGGATATTTGGTAGGGATTGATTTATTCACCATTTTTTAAGGTCAAATGGTCTTGCCGATTGATATATTCAAAAAAATGTGTATGCTAGATTATTTGCAGGATTATTGCAAAGGAAGCATATTGTATGGATTCAGAGGTGGACCTGCAGGAATAATGAAGTGCAAATATGTGGTCTTGACATCACAGTTTATTTATCCATATAGAAATCAGGCAAGTTCGGTTCTTAAGTGAATTGCTACTAGCATTGATTTTTCCTGGTAGTTTAATAAGTTATTACAGGGAAGAGAGACTGGCAAAACTGAAATTTTGAGATTTGACATCATCATATTGAAAAGCGACAAGTTGTTTGAATTCTGGATGAGTTTATTTCCCTTTCCTTTCCTTTCCAGATGTTTTTTGTTTGCCTGATTTATTTTCATTTAGATATGCTTATCTGGTGTTATAATACAGTTGCATTTATACATTTCAAGGATTAAGATCTATATGCAATTGCTGTCCCATGTATCTGTTGAGTGACTATTTTGTGGCTTTTTTCCTCATCGAGGCACTTTTTTTTAAAAAAAAATTGCGGCATTAACACAGTCAAAGATTAGCCAAGTCAATGTGTAAAATGTTCACGTCATGCAGTGAGATGTGTTCATAGTATACCTGTGAAATTATTTCAGGGAGGATTTGATATGATTTGCAGTGGGAGAGATAAAATTGAGACTCCCGAGCAGGTTTAGCTATAAATTTGATGCTTGGTAAACTTTACCCAGATAATCGTTTATCTTTTTAAGGCTGAATGCAATATTAAATCTGGTGCAGTTTAAACAGGCCGAGGAAACAGCCGTCAAGCTGGATTTAGATGGACTTGTTGTAATTGGTGGAGATGACTCAAACACAAATGCCTGCCTTCTGGCTGAAAATTTTAGGCACAAAATTTCCTAAAAATACATTGCTTCAACTTTCTTCTGTTAATGTATCTGTAGGTTTATAATTGTTGTATTCATTTTGTCTCCTCTTCATTTTTAATATTTTTCAGGAGCAAAAATTTGAAAACTAGGGTAATTGGATGTCCAAAGACCATTGATGGTGATCTGAAATGCAAGGAGGTTCCAACAAGTTTTGGGTTTGATACTGCATGCAAGGTGATCTTTTAAAATTTATTCTTTTTGTTTCACTAGTATGATCCTATTATTTATCTTATGCATAGAACCGGTGTCCATGTTTTTCTTATCAATGATGGTTTGCCCTTTACGACATGATATACTTGTGAGAATTAGTGAAAGTTAACTTGAGAAAGAGTCCGTGTAAAATTCGTATCTAAAATTCTTCTTTGGCAGGAGTCTTAACAGAAATTGATTTCTTGTGGTTGCGTCACAACATGTCTTTTTGTTGCCTATTTCATTTTACTTATTTTTAATAGCATCTCTAACACATTTTTAAAAATACTCCTGCAGATATATGCGGAAATGATTGGGAACATTATGGTAGATGCTCGTTCAACGGGGAAGTACTACCATTGTATGGAACACTTGCTAAAGACAATAAAAAAATTAAAAGCTTCACATTTCTGAGAATTCAGCTCTTAGATGATGTAGCCAGTTAGAATTGTAAATAGAGCTAGGTCGACAGCATTTAATTTATCTTTTATAATCAGTTTCCTAGCTAGAGGTCATTATCTCTTCAAAATTTCAATTTAAAAGTCTACAGTTCATATAATGCCACCTTACATGTAGTTGTTCGGCTGATGGGGCGTGCCGCTTCTCACATTACGTTGGAGTGTGCTTTGCAAACACACCCAAATATCACTCTTATTGGAGAAGAGGTTACCTCTCTTCTTGTTTCTCATGTTGCTTGTTTCATTTATTTTACATTGATTTGTAACGATGCAAAAGATGAGACATTAATTGATTACACGTTTTTGTTCCATCTAATGTTTGACTCATTCGGCAAATGATTAGATTTATAAATCATTTGGTTATCCATATATGTTGATTATGTTGATTCATTATTCTTACATCATACGCCGTTTATCATCTCACGAGTCAAACAATATCATATAGTTTCATAAACTTTCAAATGCTACTCTGATGAGGAAGTTCTTAGTTCTGGAACCCTATAAAAAATATTAGCATATTACTACATCTAGTTTTTCTTAATGATTAAATTGCATATGATTTACAATGACTTCTTAATACTCCTCAGAACTCCAAAAGGCAAAACAATTGTTGCTGATGAGTTCAATCTTGCTGTAGGTTGCTGCTAACAAACAGACCCTTAAACAAGTTACAGACTACATTGCTAATGTGGTATGCAAACGAGCCGAACTCAGTTATAACTACGGTGTTATACTTATACCAGAAGGGCTTATAGATTTCATACCAGAGGTAAATCTGGGTTTTCTGAAACATGTTAATGACTACATTTCTCAAACCATGTTGCTGCTTTTGTATGAATCTATTTCTTTTTGCTGATATTAGTTCTGTACCTCGTACTTTGATTTACAGGTTCAGCATCTCATAGCAGAATTGAATGAAATTTTGGCCCATGACATCATAGATGAAGCTGGTGTTTGGAAAGAGAAACTCACTCCTGAGTCTCTTCAGCTCTTTAATCTCCTACCCCCAGCAATCCAGGATCAATTGATGCTTGAGAGAGATCCACATGGAAATGTCCAGGTATATGCATTGCATCCTTATTTTAATATATATTTTTGCCTTATGTTTCGAACTTGTGCTACAAATAATTTTATCCTGTGCCTACAGGTTGCCAAAATAGAAACTGAGAAAATGTTTATTCAAATGGTTGAAACTGAGTTGGAATCAAGGACGAGAACAGCTGGATACAAGGGTCATTTCAAAGGACAGTCTCACTTCTTCGGGTACTTTCTGTTTCCATACCTGCGACAATTTTAATGATGTTTTTATTCTCTTATGACATATTTTTCTCTGCAATAGTATTACTGTTTCTCCTAAGGGCGATGTACACTCTCTGATCTTGTGTTCACAGCTCCACAGATTACCTGTGTTTTCCTCTTTAATAAATATTATATTTGCACAAGATTTTCTTGACCGATATCTTGCATATGTATAATTTTCAATTCAGATACGAAGGAAGATGTGGTTTGCCTTCTAATTTTGATTCCATGTACTGCTATGCTTTGGGTTATGCGGCCGGAGCACTGCTTCAAAGTGGGAAAACGGGTTTAATATCTTCAGTATGTGACTTAACCATTTTAGTTTTATTTTTAAAATTTTATGTTTAGTGAACATTCAGATCAGGTTTCTTTCTTGAAAATCGGCTTTAATTAAAAAAATAATAATCATTTAAAGGTGGGAAACTTGGCTGCTCCAGTGGGTGAATGGACTGTTGGTGGAACACCGCTGACTTCCCTAATGGATGTTGAAAGGAGACACGGTATTCTCATGTTTTGCACCATGTATTTTATCAAGTAATGTTCATCGCATGAGAAGATCTATTCCCATGTGATTGTCTTTACCTCATCCCAGAATGATCCAGAAATCCTCTACATGAGGAGTTTGTGATGTTAAAATCATATGGCTTGTTTGATTTTTACTCAAAACTTGTTCTGCATTGCAGGTAAGTTTAAACCTGTGATAAAGAAAGCAATGGTTGAGCTAGAAGGTGAGATTTTACGGCACTCTTTAAATCTTTTACTTTTTGAATTTGTATTCGGCCGTATGACTTACCAGCTTGCAATTCAGCTTGCAATTTCATGATTTCAAACGTTACATGTTTAACGCCCGTGTTGCACTCAATATCTGTGTGATTCTTTGTAAATACAGCAAAACTGATACTAGCAGGACATACTTTGAGGATCAGTTTACCTAGTTTATTGATTACTCTTCAGGTGCCCCATTCAAGAAGTTTGCATCCTTCCGAGAAGAGTGGGCTCTACAGAACCGATATTTGAGTCCTGGTATGCTTCTTCAATCAGAAATCATTTTGCTAAGTTCTAGAGCAATAATGTGACTGGTTTTGCATTACCATGATTACAGGCCCCATTCAATTTTTTGGCCCAGCATCTGATAAAGTCAATCACACCTTGTTACTGGAACTTGGATCTCAAGTATAAATGTGAGTACCCTGTTCTTAGCTAGACACAGCAAGTAGTTGAGCCTCATGAGCTTTACTTCACTCTCAAGTCTCAACAGGCAAGAGCTGTGGTTTTTTTTTTGTTTTGAAAACTGTATTTCCCAGCATAATGATGGTTCTTTCAAACCATATCTATTTTTCGGACATTTCGGTTGGAATAAAATCCAAAATAATCTAAAGCTTGAACTCATAATCACAAGATTCTTTTAAGGCTTTTTATATCGTGCATCCAAAGGCGAGTGTTGCAATTGTCCTGACTAGGGGTGTAAACGAATAATTGAGCCGAATATTACTAAAAATTTAATTTGACTTCGGCTCGAATTAAGTATATTTGAGTTCGAGATCGGTTCAAAACTTATTTTTTTTTCTTGAGTTTAGCTCAAAATGATGTTTAAGTTCGAGTTCGGTTTGAAATGTTCGCATATATTCACGAGTTATTCGAACTATTTCCCAGACATTAAGGTCCGAGGATGAAAGTTCGAAAGCTTGAAAATTTCAAAAGGCTCGAAATATATGTATATTTAATATATAATTATATTATATTATATTAATAAAATATTAAGATTCGCAAGCTGCTCGCCAACTACCAAACAAAATATTTTTTGCTCGAGTTCGACTAAAAAAATTCAAACATATTTGAGTTCAACTCGAGTTCGATCAATTCGATTCGTTTACAGCCCTTGTAAATTTCAAATGCTCATAAATTTCACATCCACTTACCAAATCTCCCTCACACGTTTAAATTGATTAAAAACCCAATTGCCCGTACATACATTTAATACCTATGTACATGGTCTTAACACATTTTGGTTACAACCCCGTGAGATGTGAAGAAAAGTCCATCACAGTTTTTTTTTTTTTTTGGTTCCAAATCATTGCCTTTAAATCCGTCTAGTACCCAAGAAAATCATTGCTACCCTACTGTTCGATTACAGCAAACCTGTCTTATTCTGGCTATTTGGAAAATATGACAAAAGGTTTAATAAACAATAGCTGAGGATGTGTTGTTATTTCGACCATAAACATGTTCTTCATTATTTGGTTTGGCTACCTTTATGATTGAAATACATGACAAGAGAAGACCTGCAGACCGCAGCTTCAATCACACAACGGGTCTGAAGGTTTGGGTGGTATATGTTTGTTGATGATAATATTCTTGGTAATCTCGTCTTTACAATTTTGGTATTTTATCCCGTCAAAATTGAGTTTTAGCCCTATATCTTTTAATATTTTATAATTTGTATTTTGCAATTTTAGTCTTCTTTCCTACATAGTTTTGATATGACATTGTGATATAAACGTCTAATGCACCACAAGGAAAAAAAAGAGTCTAAAACTGACTAAAAAAGAGACAAATAAATAAAATTGAAATTTAACAATGTAATTTATACAAATTTCAAAGAACGGTAATTTTTCCTATCATTAATTAATGTTTACCGACAAAAGTCGCTACTTTTTCGAACTTTAGCGAGATACCCGACTTCACATTGTACTTGTATGCATAATTAACCCAAGTTAAGATTTTAATTTTACGATTAAGTCTCTTGTGAGACAGTTTCATGAATCTTTTATCTATGAGACGAGTCAATTCTATCGATATTCATAATAAAAAATAATATTCTTAGCATAAAAAATAATATTTTTTCATGTATGACCCAAATAAGAGATCTGTCTTACAAAATACGACATGTGAGATCGTCTCACACAAATTTTTGCATAATTTTACTTGATCACTAATATTTGTTCCTAACAAAATATAGTGTAAATAAGAGTTCCAAGACTGTGAGAAAAAAAAAGGAAAAAATAAGAAAATCGGTATATATTTCATTAAAACCATATACCACGTTGGGTACCTAGTAGTAATGCTATAATAATAGAATGATGAAGACTGTTGGGTTTGACATTTTGAACGGAGAGTGATTTTATCTATCGATTTGGTAAAACTGTCACAGTTCACAATATGCCATCGTACTTCTTGCATGTGAGCCCTACACCGATATGCGTGAAAGGCATTATTAACTTAGTTGGTATGCATCACATCGTAGCAACCCAAAACGAATTGCTTTGGAAACGACGATTGTCATGAAGACAACCTGGAATATAATGAAACCGTACAAAAGAAAATGAGATGATATGATATGATATTATAATAACAACGACGAGGGATTCGAACACGACAAATAGTTGCACTTAATGGACACATGAGTCCATATATTTGTGGGTACAAATATACGAGAAATGCAAATACCACATGATTTATGTGGGACTTGCATGTAAATGGTCATATTTTTTTTATCATTGATCTTACATTTAGGTATAATTAATGTTACATAGAATTGGGTTTTCTCCATAATTTATGAGAATGGGTAAAGATCTCAATGTCAAATTTAATGAGTTAAATTTACAGTTGGAGATTAGGGGCCAACCTATTACCTATAAGGCCAGCAATTAACTTTATTGGTTCAAGAAACGGGAAATTGGATTTCAATCTTCAGTCTTCAGTCGTCGTTTTTTTTTTTGTATTCAGTCTCTGGGTACTTTTTTAGTACCACATTTTCACATGAAGTGTACCATATTGCCACATGAAGTGTACCACAATTTGTATGACATAGTACCACAATTTTGTGGATAGGGAGTGAACCCAAAAAAATGTTTTGATTGGGGATTTTTCACCAACTTCCCCTTCAAAAAACCGTAGATTAGATAGAAAATCCTAGACTGAAAAAAGAATTGACAGAACTCGTAGCTTTCTATGGCGAAACTACGGTTGCAAACTTTAATTTTTAATTTATGATTTGAAATTGACATTAAACCCGTTATTTAAAGTCTATAGTAATAAATATATATTTTCCTATTATTGGGAAATTGTCGGCGGCTTTGCGTTAGGTTGCAAGCTGGATAAATGAGAAAATTTGTAAATTTTCATACTATTTAAATTGATTATTCTTGAAAAATCTCTGAGTAAAAAATTGTTTTCGCAAGTACTTCAATTATCTACGTAATTTTGTTTTATTTTTTGTAAGTTAAATGATATTTCTATATTTATGCATAAAATTTATGAAACAGTTAAAAAAATCTAAACATAAAATATACTATTTTTAGCATATTTAAAGCATGATTATATTTGTTCTAAAAAAACATTATTATATTTCTATTTTTCGAAATTTCTTGATTTTAACATAGTTCTCGACTAGGCGTATTAATTAAAAGATCAGAGAGTAGGAATGAAATTGTTGTCACGATATTCAATAATATTTTTTATTTCAATATTTTAATTTTGGATAATTTCATGCAGAGCATTCGTATAAAAATGTTATGATACGTTGAAAAATAAGTTACCTAGGGTTTGAACTACGTACAAATAAATTTAAGAACATATTTCAAACTATTAATTTTTTTCATGAGCTTTTATGTAACGTATGAGGGAAAAAATCGTGGCATATAGATTTTAGGCTAATGCGATTTTCCCTAAAATCTATGTCTGTAAGACGGTCTCACGAATCTTTATCTGTGAGACGGGGACAACGCTATCGATATTCACAATAAAAAGTAATATACCTAACATAAAAAGTAATATTTTTTCATGAATGACCCAAATAAGATATCAGTCTCACAAAATACGACCCGTGAGATCGTCTTACATAAATTTTTATCTTATTTTTTTATTTAAACTTTACGTAGAAGAATGAATATTAAAAGTTTAGAAAAAGTCAAAAGTATCTTCTGTCAAATATATGTGGGTATTTTATATAATGCCAACCAGGAAGTAAGTATTTTTATCGAGGGTTTGGAATTGGTGAGCTTCTTATCCACCAATGTTGGTTCACCGTTGCTCAAAATATAAATGAAAATTAATTATCTTAGATTAAAAAAACGATTGGGTATGAAAAGTCGATCGAGAAGTTGACATAAGATATAGTTGTCAATCATTCAAATTGCAAAGATTCTTTGACAAAGCAAAGTTGAAAATGTTGCCAATTCGTATCTCTTCCTCTTTGTTGTCTTCTATAAATAAAATATTTAAATAACATATATATGCATTATTTCTCACATTAATTATTGAATCCCAAAAAAACCACGAAGCCATCCTAGCTCGTTGTCTTTATTATGCATTAAATCCATGATTAAATTAATAAAATAATAGAAAAATAAATACTAAATATAAATAGTGGACTTAATTTTCGGACGGATGAAAACAATTTAGAGCCAAAATGGTGTCATGATCTAGTAAAAAAAATATTTGTAATTTCAAATTATAATTTAATCTATATCACATTTATTTAAATATAAATCAAATTAATTATAATTTTTATTATAAGCATGCAACATTAGGGGTGGGCACAGGTCGGATACCCAAATTTTTGAGGTAGTGTTTTTACAACTTGAAATCGGCATTAGGCGGGTACTCGATAGTGTTGGATTCGAGTACTCAATTTTATTTTTTTAAAAAAACTTTGGTTTTCTTGTTTTGTGGCTACAAATAATATATCAAGAAAAAATAAGCTAATCAAAATAATCGTTTAATTTTCACAACAAATTAAACAAGAAAAATTCATATTCGAAACTATTTAAAATAAGTAGTAATAATTAACAAATGTTTTTTTGGAAAAAAATTATGTAAATTGAGGCATCGAACAGACTAGTTAGAAACATATATATACTTTTCTAGGATCGCTTCATTTGAATTATTATTTAAACCGCATTTAGCTTTGTGAGTTTTGTTTATTTGATAAGTGATTCAATTCGGTTATAGTCAGTGGGGAGAGACATGCAACATTTTTCATTTATGTTTAATGAGCTTGCAAAGTCAGTTATGAAAAAAAAAAGTGCTATCTTTCTTTGTTATTCAAGACGAAGTATAATTTCTTTAGAAAAAAATTAATTCGGGTTCTCGGATAGTTCGGGTTAACATTTTCTACCAACCCGACTAAATATAATTGGGTTCGGGTCAACGAATTACCCGAAAAATGCATTAGATCGGGATCGGATCGGATATCCTATTACCACCTCTTTGCAACATGTCCGCGGATACACTAGTTACATAGAAAGAGGTAGCTAGCTAGGTTGTAGGACCATTTTAATCTCGTGCAATTAAGTTGGTGATAATTGAGAGAAGATCGAGCCTTGAATCTCACAAGCGACATCAGTAAACTACCTACCTTATTAAATTGGTCGGCGGTAATTAATACTGCTATTATTTTCCCAACAAGTCATTGCTTCATTATTATTATTATTATTAGTGTACCAACGCACGTATCGCGTGCTTGTATAATATTTTTTATAATTCATTTGATTTATATTTAAATGAGGATCAAAATATAATTATAAGAAATAGTGAGGGACTACACTGTAATTTTGATATATAAATTAAAAAAAAAATTAAAAAAATAAAAGAGTAAAAAAATGATCTCAATAGAAATTGAACAACCTAAACCCCAAGAAACTATACGCTGAACTACATATAACTATCTTTAAAATTTTAACATTTTATTAATATATATAATTATTAAAACTGAACATGACACCAAAATTAGTTACTCTAAGTGTCCCAAACTTAATAAAATAGTATAGATAGTATTGATAACGTTCTTTTTTTCCCCAAATATAATTCATTTTTTTGTTCCTCTAAAATATATTGTCAAATTTTAATAGTTATTATTATTTTATCTACTCTATTACGAATTTATCTCATTATTAAATACATTAATGGTATGAAAACGCACACAAACTGAAATTTATATTGAGATGGAGGAGTAATAGAAAACATTACAGCCAACATGTAAGTGTGGATCATTTGTACTTTGAATACCATTGAAAAGGAATCATTCCCAAGCCCTTAATTGGAATTTTCCTCCTATAGTTTTCTGCCAATCAGAGTGGATATGTAATAATTTTTATATTTATAAATAAATTAGTATAATTATAATTTGAGTTGAAACTTGAACATTGAGGGAAGGCTGCATGCACGTGAACGACATCAATATTTCATTTCCCGAAGCGATACCACGAACCTAACTCCAAATTATTATTATATCATTGTATATATTATCTATTGTAGCTCACTTTTCTTATTATAATTATAATACTGATAATTATTAGATAATACACTATTATATGTGACATGAAACAGTGTAGTTCACTAATTTTCATCAGTCGTCAATTCTTTTTTTTTTTTTTTTTTTTTTTTTTTTTTTTTTTTTTTNTGTTAATGATGAATAATTCAAGTGCAAGGGATGTGGAATAAGATGGCGACTCATTGCTGTCATTCCGGATTTGGCTGCTTCTCCTTAAATTTCCAAATAAAATACATGCATGGATTGATTTTGGCCCCGACACTGATCAAATCACTTTTGGCCTAACATAAAAATTCATACGAATGGTTTAATTTTGTGTGAACTTTCAATTTTATCTATAAAAAATTATTATTTTTATAAAAATTCATGAAACCATATCACGAGTTATGTAAAACCTATTCTTACCTTTAATGATCGAGATTCAAAGCTTTCTATGTTAGCATCCGATGGTCCATGTTTAGTCAAAGTATGTAGAGTTCACACGTTAGATCTCAAATAAGAAAGAAATTTAAACGAGTCATTGATATATAGTTAGTGGAAATCCTTGCCGCTCTGTTAAGCAACTCAAGTTAAATTACACTTGTTAAATTACATGAATTCTCAAAGCTCGAACACACAATGTGGAACTTGTTGGTCCCACGTGCGGAATTTGAGATAATAAAACCCGAAAATAAAGAATAAATTGGACACCGAGATTTACGTGGAAAACCCCTAAAAATTATTAGGGTAAAAACCACGGGCAAGATGAAAAGAATTTTCACTATAATATTTTGCGGTGTACAACTCACTCACTGTGTTTCCAAAGAGAACACACTCTCTTAATACAGGAGAACAAACACCTCACAAATATTATAGAATATTATAAGATGAGAGAAAACTCGAAGAAGGGATGATTTCAGAATGAAGGGAGGAGCTCTATTTATAGAGCCCTTTGTCCGTGTGAATACGCGTTAAAAACGCGTATTCATATTTCCGTCTGAAATATTAGTCAACCCACGTTTAAAATTCAGCTGCCTTTTCTTGACTTTTCAACCGACATTTCTCCCACTTGGAGATTTGATTGAGAATCAAACACATCTCCACACATCCTTTCAATCTTGCCATTCTCTGCTGCTTACGTTTCCGCTAGACCACTTGAGGATCTACACCACTCAAACTTATCAGTGTTCACTGGCTTGGTCATAAAATCAGCTATGTTTTCTTTCGTATGGATTTTCTGCATATCCACGCTTCCTTCTTCTACTACTTCTCGCACAAAGTGAAATTGTACTCCAATGTGTTTTGTCCTGGAATGAAAGGCTGGATTCCTTGCGATGTGCAAGGCACTCTGACTGTCACAAAACAAATGAACATTCTCTTGTTTGTGCCCAATCTCCTCCAATAACCTTTTAATCCATATTGCCTCCTTGCAACCTTGAGTAGCTGCCATGTATTCTGCCTCTGTTGTAGATAGCGCTACAACTGTCTGCAGTTTTGAAACCCAGCTTACTGCTCCCCCTGCAAGTGTAAACACATAACCAGTAGTAGATTTTCTCTTATCAGGATCACCTGCATAATCTGAATCGACATAGCCCCTGAGTGTAAAATCTGATCCTCCATAACATAATGCAGCATTCGAGGTACCCTTAATATATCTAAGGATCCTCTTGACAGTGTTCCAATGCTCTCGTCCAGGATTCGCCATATACCGACTAACTGCTCCCACTGCTTGAGCAATGTCTGGTCTTGTACAGATCATAGCGAACATCAAACTTCCCACTGCTGATGCATATGGTACTCGAGACATCTCTATCCTCTCTGCTTCACTGCTAGGACACATCTCGGAGGATAACTTGAAGTTAACAGGAAGAGGGGTCGAAATTGGCTTACTATCTTGCATGTTGAAGCGTTGCAAGACTTTCTTCAAATAATTTTTCTGGGAAAGCCAAATCTTTCTGTTACTTCTGTCTCGGTGAACTTGCATCCCTAGAATCTTGTTTGCTGGTCCCAAGTCCTTCATATCAAATTCCCTAGCCAACTGTGCCTTCAATCCTTGGACCTGATCTTTGTTGGGGCCTGCTACCAACATGTCGTCCACATACAACAGCAAAATGATATAATCATCACCAGACCTCTTGAAATACGTACAAGGGTCTGCACTCAGTCTGTTGTATCCAAGGCTCATGATATAGGAATCAAATCTCTTGTACCAACACCTCGGCGCCTGTTTGAGACCGTACAGAGATTTGTTCAACCTGCAAACCAAGTTCTCTTTGCCTTTTTCCGCAAAACCTTCTGGCTGGAGCATATAGATTTCTTCTTCAAGATCTCCATGAAGAAACGCCGTTTTCACATCTAGCTGTTCTAGATGTAGGTCAAACACCGCACACAATGCCAGCACCACTCTGACTGTTGTAAGCCGAACCACAGGAGAAAATATCTCATTGAAGTCAATGCCTTCTTTCTGAGCATACCCTTTTACCACCAATCTAGCACGATACCGCTCCACTTGGTTATTGCCATCACGCTTGATCTTATAGACCCATCTGTTTCCAATGGCTTTCCTTCCTCGTGGTAGTGTAACAAGATCCCAAGTTTTATTTCTGTCTAATGCCTCCAACTCTTCTTGCATTGCTATCATCCACAAAGATACATCCGAGCTTTGAGTAGCCTCGTGGAAACTCGATGGCTCACCATCCTCTGATAATAGACAATATGCAATATTGCTTTCAGTGACATAATCTGAAAGCCAACCTGGTGGTCTTCTGTCTCGAGTTGACTGCCTCACATTGGAAACTTCAGACTCAACATGTTCTTGTTCTTCGTGCTCTGGTACTGCTTCACAAGAAACTTGACCTTCGTCTGTCTTATTTTCCACCTGAAAAATAGTAGTTTCTGAATTCGGTGTGCCTTTGTCTCCCTTTACTTTATCTTCCTCGAAGATAACATCCCTGCTGATGACAAGCTTGTGAACAGTAGGATCCCACAAGCGAAACCCCTTTACTCCATCAGCATATCCTAAGAAGATACATTTTCTGGATTTTGAATCCAACTTCGATCTTTCTTGCTCATTGTACAGAACGTACACAGGACTTCCAAATGTATGCAAATGAGAATAATCTGTCGGCTTCCCGGTCCACATCTCCATCGGAGTCTTCAGATCAATCGCCACTGAAGGAGAACGATTGATAATATAACAAGCGGTTTTGACTGCTTCTGCCCAAAATGACTTTTCTAGACCTGCAGTCCTCAACATAGCTCTTGTTCTGTCCAACAAGGTTCTGTTCATCCGCTCCGCCACTCCATTCTGTTGAGGTGTGTAAGCCGTCGTAAACTGTCTTTTGATGCCCTCATGTTGACAATATGCATCAAATTCGTCACTGGTATATTCTCCTCCATTGTCAGTCCTCAGACACTTGATTTTCTTTTCTGAATCAAGTTCAACCCGCGCTTTGAAATCTTTGAAGATCTGGAAAGCATCTGATTTCTTCTTGATTGGATACACCCAACATCTCCTAGAGAAATCATCAATGAACGAGACAAAGTATCTCGCTCCTCCTAGGGATACAACCGGTGCTTGCCAAACATCCGAATGAATCAGCTCCAATATGCTTTTGCTCCTGGCAGTAGAAGTGCCAAACTTTAATCTGTGTTGTTTACTGGTAACACAATGCTCACAAAAGGGTAGTGACACTTTTGTAAGTCCCGGCAACAGCTTCCGTTCTGAGAGAATTTTCAACCCCCGTTCTGACATATGCCCGAGCTTTCTATGCCATAACACTGTTAATTCTTCTCCTGAACCATTTGATGCAACAGCTAGTTCTGCCTCTTTGTGTGTTTCTCCCAAAAGTACATACAGATTTGCAGCAACCTTTTCCGCCTTCATAACCACAAGCGCGCCTTTCACAATTTTCATGATCCCGTTCTCGATCCGAGTTTTGCACCCGATGTCATCCAATTGCCCCAAGGACAAAAGATTTTTCGTCAGTCCTTTCACATGTCGTACCTCCTGTATGGTGCGAATGGTGCCATCAAACATTTTAATTTTGATAGTACCGACCCCAGCGATTTCCAAGGCATGATCATTTCCCATGAATACAGATCCTCCTGAGACTGGTTCATAATGATCAAACCATTCTCTCCGAGACGTCATGTGCCACGTCGCTCCTGAATCCATAATCCATGTGTCACAAAATTTGTGCCTGCCTTCTGCAACAGTTGCTGCTTCGCTGAATAATATTTCACCACTGCCTGAAGTACTGGCCACATTTCCTTGAGAACTTTTTTCAATACTCGTACACTCTTTCTTGAAGTGCCCTTTACCGCCACATTTAAAGCAGTAAATATTTTTCTTCTTACTTCTCGACTTTGATCTACCTCGTCTTTGGCTCCCACTGGAGTCACGGTCCATAAATCTTCCTCTTATCATCGGTAAAGCCTCTGCCTGCTTCGATGTTACCAACCTATCTTCCTTATTCTTGCGCCGGCTTTCTTCTCCGAGAACCGCAGTTAAGACATCATCGAATCTTAGAAAGCCCATAAGAATATTGTTGGTTATGTTGATGATAAGTTGATCATATGAATCTGGTAGACTTTGAAGTAGAAGCTCCGCACGTTCATTTTCCCCTATTTTATGCCCCATGGAAGTGAGTTGGGCAAATAGAGTATTCAGTGTGTTGATATGGTCGGTCATCGATGAAGATTCCGCCATCCGAAGAGTATAAAGTCTTCTCTTTAGGAAAATCATATTGTGTAGGGACTTGACCTCGTACATCTTTGTCAGAGTATCCCAGATAACTTTGGCTGTTTTTATCTCAGAGATACTTGACAGTACTTCGTCTGCTATAGCCAAGTGCAGATTGGCAACAACATTATCATTCATCTCATTCCACTTTCCATCATCCGTAATCTCCACCGGTCTATCTCCAATAGCCGCCAAGCAATTCTCCTTTCTTAAAACTGCTTGTATCTTTATTTTCCACAGCATAAAATTGCTTCCGTTGAACTTTGCTATCTCGTACCTTCCCGCCATTATGTCTACAAAAATTTTAGTAGACTGGACAAAATAATCCCGCCTTAAATAAAAAAATCTCAAAAAATCTTTTCTGATGTGGAAGATCAGTCTAGGCTGCAACCACAGAGCATACTCAGAATTTTAAGAAATTTTAAACCATGGCTCTGATACCACTTGTTGGTCCCACGTGCGGAATTTGAGATAATAAAACCCGAAAATAAAGAATAAATTGGACACCGAGATTTACGTGGAAAACCCCTAAAAATTATTAGGGTAAAAACCACGGGCAAGATGAAAAGAATTTTCACTATAATATTTTGCGGTGTACAACTCACTCACTGTGTTTCCAAAGAGAACACACTCTCTTAATACAGGAGAACAAACACCTCACAAATATTATAGAATATTATAAGATGAGAGAAAACTCGAAGAAGGGATGATTTCAGAATGAAGGGAGGAGCTCTATTTATAGAGCCCTTTGTCCGTGTGAATACGCGTTAAAAACGCGTATTCATATTTCCGTCTGAAATATTAGTCAACCCACGTTTAAAATTCAGCTGCCTTTTCTTGACTTTTCAACCGACAGAACTAATAAACATCTGTATAAATGTAATCGAGTCGAATCGAACCGAACTCTTGAATGTTTGAGCTGGATTCGTTTATGATCGAGCCGAGCTCGAACTTTATTTAACGAATATATTCATGGCTCAAGAGCTTATTCAATCTTTTATCGAGCCTAAACGATTTCATTAAATTCATTAAAAAGTAAATTATATATTCAGAGAAAAATATAACATTCTTTTTAAAATTTGTAAATTTATTATAATAAATAACTTTAATAAATTTTTTTTATATATTTCGTAAGTAATTAATGTGCAAAATCAATAAATCAAATATCAAAACTATCATTCTCATCTAAGAGATGACTCATGAACTTACCAATGTCACGAGCTGGATATTGTACAACTTGAGCTTGATTTGTTTATCTTAATGAACCTCATTAAACGAGTTCAAATGAGATTTTATTCGAATCAAACTTGGAATAGCTCACAAATAATTTTGTTTATTTATGTCCCTTTACATTTCTAGATTATATTGAATTAATTTCCGCATTGACATATCCGCGATTCTGTCAACTATAATAAACAAAGCCATGTATTCGAAATATTTAATTAATTCACTGATTAATAATAATTAACGATATGATATATATGCCTAACATGTAGAGTTACGTGCGAAGCACTTTACGAGGTTAACTCACTTGAACTGCATTAAAAAAAAATCAAACGATATATACCACTTGACTTTAAAAAATAAAAAATTAGGCTCGATTAAACACACAGAATGAGACTCTCATCTGCATGATAAAGAATTAAAAAAAGAGTACGTCTCTTATTAGACGGTCTCACGAAATCTTTAGCTGTGAGACGGATCGACCCTACCGATATTCACAATAAAAAGTAATATTTTTCATTGATGACCCAAATAAGAAATATGTATTACAAAATACGATCCGTGATATCGTCTCACATAAATTTTTGCCCTTTTTTAAATATCATTTTACTGGCTCCATGGAAATTATGCCTTTTTTTTTTTGTAAAAATACCTTGCAATAATAATAACAATAAAATAATGATTATATTTTGATTAGATAAGGTGGAAGGTAGGATATATAATAACATAGTAAGAGCCATAGTTTTATTTGTAAATAGTTATTAACTTCTTATTATTAATTAAAACAATAAATATAAGCTATATATAAAAATGTAAAATTTATTAATATTTAGATGTGATATTGATATTAAAAATCCATTAACAATATGATATTGTATCTTGTAAATCCTTGTCATATTAAATATATGTATGTAGTCACTATTAAGTACAGATCGATTCGATGTATAATAAAATTTTTTTTATCTCATAACATTAATTCATGAGACGATAATTATATATGAATTTATGTGTGTGTATGCATAAACCATGACAATTAAGTGACAACTATGCTTATCAACATATTAATTAATATTACTCGATGCTAAATTCCCAGCTTTCTTTTGTCTTATTTGTGGGGTACACCACTGGGGTCTCATCTAATCTAAAACTCTCTCCTATATATATAGGCTATAGCCATATAAAATTTAAAAAATAATAACGAGTAATGAATTGACAAAGAGATAAAAAATAAAATTTGTCCACTCTCAAGAAAATGGGAGAACCAGAGACCCTTCCTGATCAAATTCTTTCATCACGTAGCAGTGGAAGAAGACGAAGCACCGATTCTAACTCACCTGAATTCGAGTTTTGTATGCTTCGGAACCCATCTTCTCCTCAGCCAAATATCCTCTCTGCCGATGAGCTCTTCTCCGACGGTTTCCTCCTCCCCCTGCACCTCCTCAACCTATCCGATGACCCTACTCCTCCGCATACGATGAGTGCTCCCCCTGAAGCAACCGGATCGGATCAATTCCAGGAGAATCAAGCTTCGATATTAATTGAATCGGATGACCTGTCAGCTAATCCTTCGTTCACTTCCTCAAAGCGTTGGATGGATATTTTTAAGAAAGGCGAAAAGAAAAGCTCGCGTTTATTCAATGGCGTGAATGCAGATGATAGTAGTAAAGATAAGGCTATTAACAGTAACAGCAAAGAGAAGAAGCGAGAGAAGAAGAATGGTGTTGGTTCGATTAAAGGAGCAAGCGCCGCGGAGCTGAATATAATAAACATATGGCCTTTCTCGAGGAGTATATCTGCCGGAAACAGCGCAGCTCGCCCACGATCGGCGGCCGCGAATAGGAAAGTGAGTAGCGCACCGTGCTCTAGGAGCAACTCGCGGGGTGAGTCAAAGTCCAGGAAATGGCCTAGCAGCCCGAATAGAGCCGGAGTTCACTTGGGAAGAAGCAGTCCTGTTTGGCAGGTTCGCCGCGGCGGAAGTGGGCGGAGGTCGGCTACCTTCGTGAAGAATCCTCAAAAGGCCATCGGCAAAAATGGGAATGACAGCCGCCGGAGAACGTCCCCCGCTGAATCCGTCGGTGGACGTTCTAATAAAGCTAGAGTTTTGAGTTTAAACGTCCCCATGTGCATTGGCTACCGACATCAATTGAGCTGTAGAAGTGATGAAAATAGCGCCGTCGCTGTTTCCACCGCGCTTACTGGTGGTAATGTCGGCGGCGATGGAGTTCGTGGCAGTTATTTATTCAACGTCCGAAGTCTATTTTCCAAGAAAGTATATTAAAAAGAGTTAAATGCATTGAAAAAGCCTTTTTATTGATTTACCATAAATTTCTCGACATTTTCCCTGTATGTCCTAAATATTATTCATAATTATTTTATGTCTAAAATTGTGAGAGTTGACTAGTTGTTGTCAAACGATGAGCTAGGAAAAATGTCCTGAATTGGANGTCATGTTTACAATAAAATATAAAATAATATTTTTGACATAAAAAATAATATTTTTATATACGATTCAAAAAAAATATTTATATCACAAAATTGATATATGATATTGTTTTACATGAATTTTTGTGTTTTATTATCGTCTTTTATATATTATCATATCTTAACAATCACTCTTATCATCCTAACAAGCCAACTACATAGCCCAAATAAGATTTAGTGTCTCAACAACAGTAGACCGTGCTTGATTTTCAGGCCCTATTTTTGTTTGAGAAAGATTTTTTTTTTTGTGATTAATAATAATCTATACTATTACATTAAGTATGAGGCCCTAATAATAACCGCTCTACGAGGACACCAACTTTCTTTCCTGTTTTACCCTTTTTAATTGTTTATATTTACTATTTACTATTTTATTATAGTTGAGTCCCTAATAATAACCGCTCTATTAGGACACCAAATTTTTTTCCTATTTTATCCTTTCTTATTTTTTATATTATATTTTTTCTTAACAAATAATATTATATTCACCGTCATAAAGAAACTGCTCACGTGAAAAATAATATTATTTCTTCTCCAAACTAGCCACTGTGAAAAATAAACTCTCTTTTTTATGTTGTGACGTCATTATGTTGTAATATTATGAATATTTAATATATTAGCCACATGTATTCAGGACACACGCAACGCGTGTGCCACGGTTACTAGTAATAATAATAAATGTCCAAACTTTTAATAATGTGACTGCCTATATAGATGTATATTATAATAGTTATATATTTCATCAAATGTCATAAGATGCAGTGAATAATGTGCAGTATCGTATGACAGTTTCTAAGACAAAAGTTACATGATGAAGCATGCCGTGTTGCGTTGCTTCCTTTATTTATTTATTTAATCCATTCAATTTATAATATAAATAATAAAATAATATCAAGATTTTGATATTATCAGTAATAATAATAATAATAAAGATATTATTCGTTGTAGGCCTTCTCATGTATCTAGCCCAGGGATAATTTTTTAATTATTTCTATGAGCCCAATTATTAAATAGGGCCTTCCCTTGCTGCATTCTTTGCCATAACTGCCTTTATTTTCCCCTTACTCTCTTTTGGTATTTTGAGTACTTACGGAAGGAGGCTACCAAAGGCCGAACTGGGATGAGGTATGGTTAAAGGATTGAATCATTCAATAGTGAATCGGATTAAGTTTCTTTAAAATAGATCCGGAACTATTTTAATCCGATCCGTTTAAATATGTTACTAGAAATGGTCCAAGACCGATTTCAAATTGTTATATTAGATAGCATGTATACTACACACATATATTAGATAATTACGAAATCAAATAAGAATCTACATGAAATTTATTTATAATGTATTTAGATATTTAATGTTTTTTTTAAAAAAAATTGATTTAAATGAGATCTCAATCTGGTCCAATCCGATTTCAATCCAACTTAATTTAATTGCGATTTTGGATTAAGTTGCACTCTCAACATAGTAAATCCAGAATATGATATTTAGGTGACAATCCGGAACAAGTTTAATTGGGTCTTGAACTAGTTCGATCTGGTCGAGTAACATGCCTATCTAATTGGGATGAAACCAATTTATTCACCCATATATATGAATTAATTTCTCGAGACGTTATTACTTGTATTTTTTTTAATCTTTAGAATAAAATTAAATCATAGAGTTGATTGATGTTGAGTATTGGCTAAGAGTGGTAGAGGTATTGTTGTTGAATCACAAAATATTAATTTTGTTAGTGCATGTGGATGCACGAGCCACTCAAGATTTTATGGTGGCCATTTAATCCATGATCTTTCTATATGCCTAATTGCCTATGCATGTAAAGCCTAAGTAACTTTGATAAAGGAAAAATGCAAGGAATATCATTTATCGACCATCTTTACGAGACATGATAAAGAATGGTTTAAAAATACTATATATCATATGATGCTCTCAAAAATACATTCGCAATGTGTTATATAGTGTTTGTAAGAGTTTATTATAATTTTTTATAAGCTTTTAACCAATTATATATCATAGGAAGTACCGATATGTCTTCTGACGCGACTCATCCAATGTCTAAGTCAGACAACATGTAATGTCTGCATGTTGTGTAAAAAATATTATATATCTCAGACTGATATATCTTCATCGTTATTGATCTGACTGAGAAACACAGGATGACATGATAAAATATGTCGATATATCGCACGACAATTCAATCAATTATTTTTAAGGGTGTCATCGTTTTAATATTATCATGAAAATTTAAAGCTTTGATATAACATAAATGAAATTTTCGTCGCAATAACCGATATTTGTTTCTAGCGAATCTAATTGCATCGCGCAACAGTAGTTTGGGCATCCATAGTGACACGGATTAGACGAGAAAAAGCAACATGTTGTCGGCCAAAATATGTACCCTCCATTGATTTGTATGCCTATCTTCAAGATTTTGATCATCTAGGGTTAATCAAATACTAGCTAGTGATTCGATGTACACCACAACCCGAACAATAATATTAAAAATATAAAAAGACAACGAGCAAAGAATAATTAGTAAAATAATTAAAAATAAGGGTGTTAATTTATAATTTATATATACCTTTCAAGATAATTTGAACTACCCAGCGAGTGTATTTAAACAAATATGAAATAGATATATTTCAATTTCACATACTATTTTTTGTAGATGGTTGGTAGGTTTAAAGATGTGTCGTTTTATCAAAAATTATAGTGACTGTTAACGTTATAACTCAAATTTTTTAAATAGTAAAACAGATCAAATACCACATTTAAATCATTATCAAAACAAAGATAATTAACGTTATATTATACACGCACTACAACAATAAATGGCTATTATGACATTTTTTTTAGACACTTTTAATTAAATGTTGTTACAAATACTTAATAATGACACTTGTAAAAAATTAATAATGTGTACAATGAAAAAACATATTAGATTAGTTATCCTGACATTTTTAATTGATGTCATCTTTTATATGGAGTTTCCCATATCGTAAAAAATCATTAAAAAACTAAAATTTGTCACTATAAATAAATGTGAGAATATTTGGGTTGAATAAATATTGGAGGAGAGAAAATAATTATTTCCCTCCATATAAAAAATGACATCAATTAAAAATGTCAGGATAACTAATCTAATATGTTTTTTTATTCTCACATTTATTTTATTTATTTTTCTTCTTCCAATATTTATCCAACCCAAATATTCCCACATTTGTTATTGTCACTATAAATAACATACACGATACTTTTAGTTGTCATTATAAATGATTTTAACTGACATATAAATTTGTCATTATTACTATAATAACAAGGCATGTATAAATGTATTTAAAACATGAGTTTTCCTGACATTTAAAATTGTTATTATATGAATAATTAGTAACACGTGTGAAGTTGTCATTAACATCTTATAATGACATTAAAAAATGTTAGGAAGTTTAAGACGACATTGGAATAGAGGACATTTGTTGGAGATGTCACTAAAACTTAAATGTCACTAAATATTGAATATGATGATATTTATAAATGTCATCATAAACATTTATTCTTGTAGTGACGTGGTATAGATTAATTAATTTCTTAAAAAATCATATTTGAGAGTACTGGATTAATTTATACATAATTAAATAAGGAGTCTTGTCAAGTTGAAGGAATAAAATGGAGTGATGGGCTTGCTTTTTTTCCACTCGTTGGAGAAATGATAAAATATATAAATGCAAATTTGGAAAAAGTTGCAACTTTCGTTTACGTGCTAAATTATCGGGTCGTGTCCGTAGAACAACATTATTTTGATCGGCCTTCAGTTTTTTTATTTACTTCGACGCCATTGAATTTTTATATTCATTCATTCTCTAGATTTATTACATGGGTCGCAGAAGATTTTCTGGTATGCTATTGCCCATGAGTAGGTCTCTTTTGAGACGGTCTCACGATATTTTAGCTGTGAGACAGGTCGACTTTATCGATATTGACAATAAAAATTAATACTTTTTCATGGATGACACAAATAAAAGATCCGTCTCATAAAATACGATCCGTGAGACTGTCTCACACAAGTTTTTGTCATTGCACATTTATATATAGCTCATTACATTGGAAGTAATATTTTTTATGCATTTTTATACATTATGTTTATATAATAGACTGGATTTTAGAAAAGACGTGGACTCGTTCATATGATCATATAAACATGATTTATAAAAATATACCAAAGAAAATATCACTCCCGGTAAAATATAGTCCAACCCTTCATATAGGTCGGTTAGTTTATGTTAGACTTTAATTTTCAGTTTCTAATGAAATATTGTTTTTACGTGAAAATTTAAGATATTTAAAAAATGAGGTATCTTATTCAATTGATTATTAAAACTGGGAAATGATTTTTTTTTTTTATTAACTTATGTAATTTTGAGTTTTTGTCTATTAAATTTAAATTATGGTTTTTGTTACACTAATTTTAATTTTTCGGTTATTTTGGTCTAATTTATGACGTGACGTCTGTCAAATAAGTAATTTTCCATGTCAGTTCAGCTTTTTTCGTTTATATGTCAGTATTTTTTATCGTCATATAAAAATATAAACCAAAATAATAATACATAAAAAATTAATCTATCAAAACCAAATATTATAAATGTAGTGAACTATAACTCAAAATCGTAAAATTAAATAAACAAAAAATATAATGTTCCCTATTACAATTATCATATTAACTAACAAACCATGTGATAAAAGTACCAACAGTATAAATCTATTTTGAACACATCCAACTTTAATGATTACCCATATAATTTTATCAAACAAAATGTCACTTCATTCGACCTATATTACAATAAAACTTATACAGTTAGAAATAATATCAAAGTAAATTATCGGTACCATAAGTTTCATTTTCTTTATCAATTTTTTTTTTCGAATGAGTTTATCACACAAAATTTGTTTATTGTGATTTATCTGAATAACGTTATTTTCAAGTCCCAAAATATGCACTAAAAATGGCTGCATGGATTCATACAATATATATATATATATATATAAAATAAAATTTGCAAGTCCCAAAAATCTAAACTAACTATATATTCTCATGCGTATATGTGTATACACACACCATCCTGCATACGCGGAGAACAGATCTATGGAAAGGATTTAGTGGGGTTAATGGGCCACTATCCCTGAATTATTTATTAAGTAAAAAGATGAATGGTGGCGAGATCAAGTAATTTAATTAAAAATGTTCAATTTATAATAGCAATTAATGTATCTGTTCCTCTGCTAAGCAAGCAATCAAAAAGGGGTTTTGCTTTCTCATAATCTTCATAAAGCAAACATAAAACACCATCTTAACTCAAAAAAAAAAGTACTCTATCAATCTTATTTTACTCTAAATTAAAGGGTGCGGCAATTCAATGAAACAATAGCCCTTGTGAACTTGTTTAAATATATATCTTGTTATATTTCTGGTAGTTTGGATGATGATGAAATTATATTTATGTACAGTGAATTAGAAAAGGTAATATAAGTTTAGTTATCTTTTATAATTTATTTTTTTACTGTACACCAATTATTGAATAAAATTTCAGCTATATTGGGTAATGTGAAAGTGGAGTAAAAACAGAATATTTTTTTCTTGAAATATAGTAAAAAAAGAATCTCGATTAAATAATTGAAAACTATTGTAGTTCTTCTTTTTGATTTATTTTATGGAGAGAAATTATATTTTTGATCATGCATCTTGTATATATTTTTTTTTATCATTGTTATATTATTAGAGAAACATTGTTCATTTTTTTCTTTAAATTTTAATCACTTTTAATGGAATTGTTGAAGTGATATCGTATACATCAACAATATTTGCCACAAGCTCAACAAATTCCCGTAATACATCATCATTTTCTTGCATCTTGTTGTTCCCTTTTATTAAAAAAAATACCAGAAAGTATTTGTACAAAATAATATCATTATGACATTTAAATTTGATTATTTAGATTTGTTAAAGATAAAACAATATATCAATATATTAATACATTTGTAAATAATTGTAAATGAAACAATAATAATTTTTTTAAAAAAATAAGATTGTGGATTTGAAAATGCAACGAAAAAAATTCGATTTGCTTTATAAATAGACTGAGTTCACACTGGTGATGGACAAGACCTAAAAGCATATATATCTGTGTTGGACAAAACCAAAACCCTAGCTATCAATATATTATGCAATTTATATGTTAGCTGTAAATCTTAAAAAGATGAAGATGACGTCTTACAAGAGGTTTTAAGGCAGCTTTTTATGTATCCTTTCTGACCTTACATGCAACCCTTGAGACTCAACCAGAAACCCACTCTATGGCTATGGCTATGGCTATGGCCAACTACGTCTAAATTTTAACCTTTTTGAATCTAATTCCAGTACTGCTAAATTCTTACTGTCTTCACCTTAATCAAGGGTGGAGCTGTCACTTAAGCCAACCTAATTTTCTGTTTTTTTATAAATAAGAATAATATAATAAAAATTCTCAGATAATCAGTCCAATTTTGAACTTTTAAACACTTATAATGAATAAATAGGACTTTAGTAAATAAGATGTGTGAATATATTATTGAATTTAGTTACTAATTATGAGATGAAGTGGATCACGAATCATATATACTTTCACTCGGACCTACATAATATAATAAATATTAACCTCCAAAATATGATACAACAGTGGATAAGACATTGAACTCGGCAGAAAAGACATTGCAAAATGTACTNATTTAATTAAATTGATTTCTTTATATTATTAATTACTCATTTTGAAGCTCCTAAACTCCATAGCCAGAATACCTAATTTAATTATTTGTTGAAATTAAATAATTCATAGAAAACAATTATAGTCTAAAATCTTTGCAATTGGAAGCATAAACACAATTAGTTTATGTTTATTTAGGTTTTCTCAAATAATAGGAATTAAGCAGAGTCTACAAATAAAAATAAAAGGTCTCATTTGTTCCAATTGCTAAGCTGTTTTAACCTTGATGGCCCAGTTCCACAGTGATTGAGTGGCTGAACAAGAAAATAGGGTGGGAGGTTTCATTGGGAAAGTAAAGATTTGCAAAAACCAATCAGTAATCATCAAAGAATTAACTTTTAATTACCTCTACTGTTAAAACTAAACCTATGGCTATAAATATAGAGATAAAGAGAGATATGAGGAATCCATATACAAACAACATTTTGTTTTCTGAATCCGTCGCAAACACCGCGTGCCCTCTGCGAGTCCTTTTGGTCTTCTCTCTCTTCTTTTTAATGTGTTTCTTTCCATATTTTCTTTTGTTCACTCCATTTTGCTGTCTGTTCTGAGAGAGGAGGAAGCATGTATATATAGATAGTGTATGTTAAAATCGTCCGAATTTTTGTAATGGCCATGATGATAAAAAGAACAGAGCACAGTAGCGTGGCCCAATTCGAGGAGGAAAAGATAAACCTGAACAGTTTACTTTGTCAAACCCATTCATGAACCAAATAACCCTTAATCGACTGACTAAAAAGTTACTACCATTAATTCTACAACAACTATTTAGGATTACCTGTAAAAAGACTGAAACAAGTAGCATAAAATTCGGGAGACCCCTGCACAGAGATACCTTCAAAAAGAGAAAAAGATTGCTTATGCGTGTGTACAACAGGAAGGGGAGAGAGAGGGAGTAGGGATGCGAGTACGTTATCTTTGAGGGTATGTACTCTTTTTACAACAAGTAGGAGTTCTGAATCTTTACAAGGAGAAGATCTACATACTTAGAAATACGCGGTAGATTGTGCAATGGAGGATGGTGAGGGCTCAGGTAACATGAACCCTCATTTCATGGCTTTTGGAGGAAACGCAAATGGGTTTTGTCCCATGATGATGATGCCTCAGGTGGCTGCTACTGGCCCTCATGGGGACTGCAGCCAAACGATATATCTACCTCTTCCATCCACTAATCAACAACACCTCAATCTCAACAGCAGCTCCGGCGGCGGCTGTTCTATGATGCTTGCAGAACATAACAATAATACGAGTACTGGGTATTATTTCATGGAAAGCGACGGAGATGCTGGCAGCTGCTCCGTCAAGTCAAAGATCATGGCTCATCCACACTACCCTCGCCTCTTGGCTGCCTATGTTAATTGTCAAAAGGTACAGTTTTGCAGATAATTTAATTGTGTTCACTCTAACGTCTTTGAGGATGAAACCGATAGGCGATAGTGACAGTTAAATCATGCTCTCTGCCCAACTGATGTCGGATACTTTATATTGAGGCAGATAGGAGCGCCGCCTGAGGTGATCGCGAAGCTCGAGGAAGCTTGTGCGTCCGCTACCGCGATAGGCCGCAACGACAGAAGCTCCGTCGGAGAAGATCCGGCACTTGACCAATTCATGGAGGCCTACTGTGAAATGCTGACGAAGTATGAGCAAGAACTCTCGAAACCCTTCAAAGAAGCCATGCTCTTCCTTTCGAGGATTGAGTGCCAGTTCAAAGCCCTTAGTTTCTCTCTCTCTGATTCTGGTGGCAAGCCCTCTACTCTCTCTGTTGATCCTTTTTCTTTTTTTTTTCTTTTTTTTTAAGCGGATGAAAATTTATTCTTCTGATCATCTCACTGTTTTTATTCTTCTGATCATCTCACTGTTTAATATCGAATTACTGTTTTATCTTCTGTGATTTACATAGGGAATGGATACGCACTTGCATGTTTCCAAGAAAATATTTATTTGGATTTTGTTAGTGTGTATTTCCAGATGCTACTTCATCTCCTGGCACCCATAATATATTTTTCCTTGTTTTAATTTTCTTTTTTTTTTCCTTCTTCCCGCACTGCTTTGCGTACCATCTGCGAGTGAAGTTAGAATCTAAAACACTAATGCTAGGTTTTCTGAGTTTTGCAGATCGGAGTTTGCAAGTAGTTTCTTCTAGTTCCCGTGTTTTTTCTTTTGGTTCACTCACGATATTTGTGAATTTTACCAAGCCCATCTTTCAATAATCTTTCTTGAATAATGTGGCACAACATATATTAGTCAATTTAGGCTCTGAAGTTCTAAATTTTTGTTTACAAGTGATTATGTTTGGTTCTTGTATTTCCCACGCATGACAGAAAAATCAGAATCTAGTGAAAAAGGAAGCCACTCACTTATTTTGGAAATATTTCAATTTTATATAGATTTTAAGAATTTGGTGAAACACGTGTTCTTGTAGATGTAATGGAGCTAAAGATTTGGCTGGAAACCCTTTCATTTTCTTTAATGTGTAGGAGGAACCAATCATTTATTGTCAATGCACATTTTTCTTCTTGTTATTAGAGAGTTTCGCATGATTTTGTCAAAATCATGTTATTGTAATAAATTTGTGGATGTTAATTATTCCACGACGCCTGCTTTATGCTATTTGTGATGCTTGTGGACATCTGCACCAAGTTTAATTTGATGAATCAAAATCACGTTTATTGTAATACATTTGTGGCTGTTACTCATTCCATGACGCCTGCTTTGTGCTATTTATGATGTTTGTGGACATCTATACCTAGTTTAATTTGATGAAATCCACGATTTAGATACACGTATACTTCTCTTCGTGTTTCTTTAAGTTCATCGTATGATCTTGCCAACGTCGAAAGAATAGATTCTATGTACTTGTGCTAGCCTTCAGGTGGGGCATGGACTTGAAATTAGTCAACTGTGTGAGGAAGACACAATATACCTAAATTAAGTCTATAAAAGATCAAGCCTATGGACGTTGGCTCATTAAGGACTATATTTTCTAAGCTTAAAATATTTGTGTCGCTCTAGAAATATTTTCAATAATGAACCTTTAAATTTTTACTGCACGCCTATGATCGATAGATTTAAACATCGATCATTATTTTGAATAAATTATTTTGGAATCGCACTTGGTTAGATCGTGACTTGGGCACTCTATTGGGAGGAGAGGGAGATTTTATTATTTATTAGAAAAGTCATTTCACGTACACTACAAGATTTTTATGGTATCTTGATTTTATTGTAATTTCCTCCTAAACATGGTTTTTTCAAAACATGACTTTCTTAGGTTGAGGAGAATATATAGTTCAGTTTACGACTTTTTCCCAAATCCTTGCATTAAGTCAGTAGTTATATTATCTCAGCCAACAACGTATGGCGATTTATTGGAACTGCCATCCCATGTCAATAAATTTCCTAGCGTGCCAGCTGGTGGTGGTCGTGGAGCTTGCACTTTTAATTAATGATTGTTTTAAGGTAGATTGGAAATGACAAGAAATCATTATATGCATGATTTAAGTGTCGTGAATTGATAAATATGCTGCTTACACATAGTTTATTTGTACTTGAAATATGCATTTTGCTCGATTATTGCCTATGCATCTCAATCCAGTTCCAATCAGCAGATTTTGAGAACTGCCGTTTCACTTTTTCCGATCTTAATTTGTGGTGTGATGAGCTTATTTTTCTATATTTGAGGCATTAAATCTAAATTTTAAGTATGACAAGGGTGGCATTAATATAATTATGTGGAAAAGTATTATGGTTTGTACACGTCTTACTGCTCGTTATGTCACAGCTTGTGGCGATGCAGTGGACAGAAATGGTTCGTCCGAAGAAGAATTCGACGTGAATAACAGTTTCATCGACCCCCAAGCAGAAGACATCGAACTGAAAGGTCAGCTCTTGCGGAAATATAGTGGATACTTGGGCAACCTCAAACAAGAATTCATGAAGAAACGAAAGAAAGGCAAGCTGCCTAAAGAAGCAAGGCAGCAGTTACTAGACTGGTGGAGCAGACATTACAAATGGCCTTATCCATCTGTACGTGTATCTAAACCCGGCCCCCCGTCTTGCATTTCTTGCATTTTAACACTATTGATCAATTGTTGAAATTTCGTGGCAATTAATGTAGGAATCTCAGAAACTAGCCCTAGCCGAATCAACAGGTCTGGACCAGAAGCAAATAAACAACTGGTTTATCAACCAAAGGAAACGCCATTGGAAACCGTCGGAGGATATGCAGTTCGTGGTTATGGACGCCGCTCATCCTCACTACTACATGGACAATATTATGGGCAATCCGTTCCCAATGGACATTTCCCCATCGTTTCTTTAATCTGAAGATCAAGTCTGGAAACTTTAATATATAGCATACCAGTTATATGGGAAGTTTACTTATTTCAATATATTGTTATACATTTTGTTTGCCTGCAGCTGCTCTAAGATTCTAGTTGTTAACTAATATGGAACTCCCGAAAATTAATTATTATGTATAATCTTCTAGTTCTATTTTATTTTCAAGTTCTCGTTTCATTATTGTAATAAAGAATAGACAACATTGAAACCTAAAATTAATGTAAACTAATGTTTTACAATTTATCCAGTCTTTCTCATTTCTCTAGTTTCTTGCATGCAGCTTGAGATTGCAAACCAACCCGAAGATTATTATTTATGTTTAAATTATTATTAATTATTAATCATTATTAAAATTATTTTGTGTTCGATAGAGTTAATCATAATATAATTAATTTAGATAAATGATTTTTGGAATGCGAAATAACATTTATATAAGATTTGTTTGTAATAATTGTCTATACTAAGTAAAATAATCATAACATGACATTTGAGTTGTTTTACTGTTTTAAAAGATTTTAGTTAACTTGCATCGTTTCCATCATGTATAACTTTTAGTAAAGTGATAAGCGAATGATCCTACGATTGATATATATCAGAACCAAAGTCATGAGTTAGATTATCATAGATTGCAGGATTAAGAGTGAGATTGTTGGAGTGCAATAAATGTCCTTACTGGATACATCAATCGAACCATGACGATTGAGCTGCTATATCGTTTAAAATATTTGAGTTGCACCGTTATCGTCAGCTATACATTTTGATAAAACGACAAACATATGATCTTATATTTGGTATCAGAGTCAATGTCACGAGTTCAATTCTCATTGATTGCAAAAAGTGCAATTGTTGGAGCCTAATAATTATTTCTCTTGGATAGAACAATCAAAAAGTGACGCTTGAGCTACTATATGATTTTTAACGTTTAACCACTATTACATCAAGCTATAACTTTTAGTAAAACGACAAACGTTCTGTCCAAGATTTATTTACATCATGACTCAATTAATATTACATTATAGTTTTTTTCTTTCCTAACTATGAATCATAAATTCTAAATTATAATTGAAAAATTCGAAATCTCTCATCATTTTTCTATCAATTCTTGATCATTTTTTTTAATTTTTGGCATTATTAACTATTTTAAAAGTGTTTTTATTTCGAGAAATTCAAAATTAGCCTTCAGTTCCCAGCCGTCATTTTTTTTTTGTGTTCAGTCCCTGGGTACTTTTTTAGTACCGCATTTCCACATGAAGTGTACCACAATTTGTATGACATAGTACCACAATTTTGTGGGTAGGGAGTGAACCCAAAGAAATGTTTTGATTGAGGATTTTTCACTAACTTCCCCTTTTTATTTTTCATCGGCTAATTTTAACTATTATATGGACTTTTAAATAGATAAAAATTAATTAAAATATAGCGATAGTAGCTATTTTTGACATTATTCAAAATATTTTTTTACTAAATATTATTTTTTATTGGTTACATATATTTCGTGTGTATATATATTCTAAATTAGTTTTTGAATTAAGTGAATATATGCATATTTTTTCATGTCTTTTTTGATGTTATGACTTAAATTTTAAAGAAAATTTTAGTAACTTTTGAAATATTAATATTGTACTCAAAGATTATGAGATTATTTTTTTTTTAATGAAGAAAATACATTTATCATTGTACTTTTCCTATGACGAATTTTTTTGTCTTCCCTAATAAAAATACCTATCTATATCCCTTACCTCGAAAGATTTTTTTATTTAATCTATTATTTGCTCTTTAATTCTCATATATTTTCTCATAATTTTTACATCAAGTAAATTATTTCAATAATTTTGAAATTAATATATACATCATATCTATTTTAATCACTTCATTTTTTTCAGTGTTTTTAATTCATTATACATCAAAATTCAGGCTTATGTTCTTTCTCGTTAATTTATTATAAAATCCATTAGTCTTTTAATTTCTCTTTTTTTCTCTCTCATTAATGATATTTGAATGGAAAGATATATCTTTTTTTGGTTTGAGATAGTTCTCATTACATCAAAATTATTCAAGAAGAGGAATGCAAAATGTATCATTTGATAAATGAGTATATCTGATTTATTATCACGATGATTTTATCTCTTGTGAGTTTATTAAATACTCTTAAATATTTTGTTATTTCGAACTTTTTAAAATATTCTCTATATCTTGTACCCATGTTTTTATATGTTTTTAAGTTTCAGTTATTTGGAAAAAAGAAAAAAGAGAGGCAAATTCATGCATATGTTGGCCTCAAACAAGCATAGTAGTTTTGATTGTATGTTATTTCATGCTTATTTGAAGAGGAGGACATCTTAGGGTTAACCAGTTCCATATGCTATCCATGTACAGCACATGGTGTCAAAAGAATGCTTTAATATAGTATGTATGTATTCATACTGTTGTTAACAATCGAAAGAATGCTTTCGTGTGATTAAGAATAAAATTGGAAAATATCCAAAGCAATCCAATCAAAACGTTACAAAACTGTAGATTACGCTACAAAACTTAAGCGGTATAACACATACAATCCCGACATCGAGGATATCTATATACACTTCTTCCGACAGGCCGTGAAAACACACGTTTATTTTGCCTCACGGCTTTCGTCACTCTCGTCTCAAATACTTTCCACTCTATTGTGTTGTTCTTCAAAAAAATGTCAGCAAGCCTCCGTTTGTTTGGCCTGATTGATGGCATCTTCCCCCCACCGTAATAGATTCGATACCCGGCTACTAGAGAAGAAAACTGACTTCCAGAGTCTGTCATGGCAAATACGTCTGAAGCTGTGCATACTATGAAGTCAAGTGCAGCCAACTGCGAAATTTTATACTCGTAAGGGACTAAGAAACCGTACTTCAAGAAACATCATCCATCGTAGGGAAATGTGACAACCCAAATAGAAAAGGATGAAAAACTCGTACCACGGTCATCTTTAACAATACGATAAAAGTACAATAACAGTAGAGGGTAAATTTCTAATTTACCTGAGATGAGAAATTTGCAAATGGTTCGATCTCAGCAGAAGAAAACAAGTTTTCTTTGGTTACTAAATTAGGGAACAATGTAGTCAAGGCTGACAATCTCGACTTCCCTCCATAAATATGAGCCCCTGCAAGGTATATGTGGGACCTTCGGTTAAAACCAAGGGCCGCAAGCATGAGCAGAGTCTCCTCCGGCATTAACGGGCATAGTCCTTCCAATCTTAAATCTGTAGGGGAGGGTAACCTGCGTGAGAAATTTGTGTCAAGAACCATTAGATAATGGCAGACGCATCCGTAAGTCTAAATGTGAATGCTTCAAAAGCCTCAGTCACCATACATATAAGAAAACACTAGTTCAACCCACAAGAAAAAACAAGCTTGGATAACTTCTCCAAGAAAAAGCATTTTCCAGAAGTTTGTGGCTAACTTTAGTCCCGATAATGTGGAACGGGTTTAATGAAACTCAAATCAATACTGAAAATACGTACTTTTTAGTCTTCTTCAGTTCCGCCAATGCAGGAAAATGGATGTCCCTATAAGCTTCTAATTCTTGCATTTCATCTTCACCGCCACCGAATTCACACAAAGAATGAGCCACCATGTCAATTTCAAATCTCAGATGTAATGCCAAGTACCTAGATGTTTTAGCTGCATGAACTTTTTTCCCCTTCATCTTTGACAGAGAAAAAGGGCCAACAAGATAATGGTCCAAATGTCCCAAGCCGGTATCGTTTTGACGCATTCTCTGAATCAGCAGCGCGCCTGCTTCTTGTATTTTGGGAACGAACCTCAGGGCATGAAAATTGCATCTGCATCGAAGTCTCTAGATGATGTTCTTTAATTAGGAAGCAACGTGGAAATACATGCATCAAGAATGAAGAAGCAAAATTATAATTTGGAAGGATAGAGCTGAGACAATTTCTAGATTGGCGTAAACCAGTAAGGTAAAAGCTATCAATATACCTGTATTTGACGTGGTATGGGATCAGACGCCAATCGGTTCCCAAATCCAACAAAATGAACGACTCTGTTGCGGTGTAAAATGGGAAGAATATTTTTCAAATAAAAACTTGGCTTAGCCTCTTTTACCACATCTATGTCTGTCACCTGAAATGAAAGTTAACGTATCATACCACAACATTTGGATTACAAGCACCAATGAGTCGAGCTCATCGCCGACTAAAAAACTGAACTTGTGTTTCATGAGGTCTTACTAAAAAATGCTCGAGCTTGATATCAAAGCTAGCGAGCTTGGGTCACAAGCAGACTTACGATCTCAATTGAGTTTATAATTTTGTTCATGAATATTATCGTGAGTTCATATCATAAATTCGGCTGGCGATCTCGAGTTTGAAATGTATTTGTGAACTTTATCTAAACATTAATATAATATTTTTATATAATAACAATTCTATATTAAATAAAAAAGTATTAAATCTTATATTTTTTATTAAAATATTAAAAGTTAACTAAAAGCTTGTGAGTCAGCTTGTTAGTTCAACAGATAAAGTAAAACTCGTGCTCAATAAAACCTTCGCTGGTTGCGCTAAATTCAAGCTGACTACTAAGACTAGTGAGCAAACTCAACATATCTTACAACCCTGATTTGGATTACATTCTTTAATAAATTTAAAATTGGAATCATTAATTACCTACAATAAATTGAAATGTAATCTCACCACACTTCCAATTGCATTTAAGTCCAATGACTGCAATTCCTTTGGAAGTGTCTTGACAATTCGAATATCAGGCTTCAAGTAGTTGATGAAATGCTCCTCCTGGTATATATCCCCGAACTGACTATGAGATTACAAATTTTGATCAATTTATGGTCGAAAAACTAAGAAAAATTCGTTCATAATGACATACAGAGTTGAAAGCACTCATAATAAAAGAACACCAGACAATCCTTGCCTAAATAAAACAAAATCTACCAAATACTACCTGGAATCCCTCCAAACACTGCTGTACATAAATATGGGAAGAACAAGTGTTGCATTAAGTAACCTAGCAATAGCAACAGAATTGCACACCTGTTACCAACCACGTGAATCAATTAGGCAATAGAAATGGTTTCATCATAAAATTTGAATAAGTACAAACAATATACATGAAGCATATGGCTTCAAAAGTTAAAAAGGGAAACACATACAGCGACTCGCTGCTGATTTATTCCACCATTTGCAGTGACCACTATATAACCATTGTCACCCTCTGAAATTGAAATACATAATTAGGCACCATATCTATGTAAAAATTTAGTCAAGCACAAGATTCTGTGAAGACTGAGTACTGACCACTAGGTTTCCAATCTCGTGTCTGAGAACAAGGAGTCCAGGAAGAAGCACGGATGTAAGGTTCCACCCACAAGTCCTTAGGCTCCGGCTTGTTCTGTTCCTTCGTATTAAAACATAATCAACTTAAGAGAGCATATGAAAACACAATAATCAAACTCATAAAATCCCATGAGATCAAGGTTAAAAAAAGTTGCACCTCAAGTATGAACATACCTCAGCTAACGCATGAGCAGCCTTAGACAAAAGCCTTGCAAATATTGTTTTCTGTGGTTTTCTCCCTCTACCAAGCTTTTCTAATTCTTCCTACATCCATACAAAATACTTTCTTGTATAATATCATATTTAACAGATGATAGAACATGATAAGGAAAAAAAGTGCTAATCATTTCACCATTCAGATTGCCAACCGTTATCATTACCATCCCAGTTTAGATTAGATGAACTAAAGGAGGAAATTGTTAAGATGATTCGCTAATGAGTATCCAAAGTGATCCTGTTAAGTAGTATTCGTAGAAGGAACAAGGAAGTTCCAATTAATAATTTTGACAACTCCATCATAGTGAAACTACTTAATCTCCAGTATAAACAATTGTGACAACTAAATGCAAGTTGAAATCTTTAAACAAAACCATCTCCAGGGACACAAATTGTCAGTAGGCCGACAGTTATATCTGTAGATCCCTAATAAGAGTCAACTTTAAAATATGGGAACGAATAGTTTCGGGAATTTACAAGAAAACACAAAGAAAGAATTAATGACAAAAAGAAAAGCATACCCGGATAGATACAGTGGAAGAATTGACTTCTAACAACTTAACCTTGATTTCCCCTCAGGTTCGACCATGTTCTTGGATCCGAGAAAGCATCCACCAGTTCATCAAGAAAAAAGAACCAATCAACACCGCCAATCCAATCGTCCTCTTTTTCCTATACCACACCTTTATCTTGGCTTTGTTCATTTTCTTGGTATCAATTACAGCACCGCTAAGAAACCCATTAAACCACGTCGTCGACGAGTCGGGTGAGAGGGAAAATGCCGAGAATCTGGTCGGGGGCGACGACCGGAAAGAAATGGCGGGTGAAGAATCGCTCAGACGAGCCGGACTATTTGACTTCCGGGAATGAACCCGAGACCTTGGCGGATCATTGCCATCTTCTTCGTTGGATGTGTTGCCACTAGTTGTGGTGATGTCGGAGAGATTGGACTCGGACATGTTCCGTGCTAACAAGGTTAAGCAGAGAGTCCGTTTTTAAATATTACGTTTGCTGAGATTTGTAAATACCTGTAATTTGTAAAGTACCACAGAGTCCGGCACATAACTAAATTCATAAATTTAGGAAAATGGATATATATAGTGATAAATATTCAAATGTTTAAAATAACTCTTATACTGTGTTTGGTTGAACGATAAAATAATGAAATAATTAAGAGATAAATGATAAAAAAATTGATTGAAGTAAAAATGATAAAATAATATTATGTTTGATATGATTATTAAGAATGAGATAATTTAGAATTTTTTGATGAATTGACTAAATCGTCCTTCCACTCTTGCGATGACGGACGGGCGACGGTCGCCGATGGCGGTGATGGCGGTCGGCCGTGGGGGTGATCGGCCGACGGCGGCGGCGGCGGTCGTCGGTCGGCGGCCGTCGACTGGTGGCGACGGTAGCGTGAAGTGATGGTGAGTTTGGATATAGAAGAATGGTAAAATTAGAAAAATATGATATATTAAGAGTGGATAAATAATACTAGGGAGAGGAGTGATTATTTTATCCCAGTTTATATAACCTAATCTTTTATAGGATTGACTTGGTTAAATGAAAATACTATCAAACATGAGATTAAGAGGTTTAAAAAACATAAACCACCTAATCTAACCTACCAAAGCAGTTTTACAGTCTTGCTCATTATGGGAGATGGATCTAAACATAATCTAACTAACTAAACATGTCACGTAGATTTAAAACATTATTTGACATATTATAACACACGATTTTGGATGGAAGTTCGATTACTACATTCCGTGAAAACACTAGGCCCATATTCGTGAGTCAATGAAAACAAAGTAGACATATAAATAACAAACGTTTGTGAGGCGTATCCAACATGTTATGTGCAAAAACGGGTATTTTTTTACTTATATTTCCAATTTTGGGGCAAAATTTTTAGCACTCACTATCATTTTTCCAGTGTCATTTGTCCGAACCAAGTAAAAAATTATAGTCAATGGAAACCTCGTCAAATAGTGGGAAAGCACTTCCATAAAACGTGCCGCACGTTATACAGCATGGCCTGATTCATTAACTTGGTCTTTATGCTTAAGATCGTGCTTCCAACGCTCATTATTATTTTGCTAGACAACTGTTAACTGCCCAATATAATATTATAATATGCATCTCCAATTCTGACAAAAGTTTGAGAATTTTCTCACAGAGTGTGCAACACGATTACATTTCTTGGCAGCTCCTTGTTCATATGTTCTTCCTTTTCACTGATTTTGCTTTCCTTCTTCTTTATGGCCCGTGGACCTTCGCATAATTTTCAAAAAATTGCCAAGGATTTTGGATACATGCTACAGCAAGTCAACTGCTTCATGATCTGGATTCTTGAATGCAAAACCTGAATCCTCACTGGGTTGTCTCTTGACGATCACTGCCCTTTGCATCAACCGAACCAGGGCTTGCACGACTTCAGACATGGGAGGTCGAAATTCAGGCTCAGGCTGCATTGGATTTATTATTTAGTTTCAATTTCAAATTCTGCATAACACAGTGGCCCACTGTGCCAAGCCCGAGTCTAAGAGCAAAAGACGAATCCAAAAGACTAGCATATTAGATGAGAGAGCATCTCAAACTCATGAACTGCTTCTCAATTGCTAGTGAAGCCACTTAAACATCACATAATACTAGTGCAGGGCCTTACCTGAACACAGAGGGCGATGATATCTGCAAAACGGCTCAAAGACTTTGCCGGATACATTCCATTTAAGATAGGGTCAACCATCTTTGCTAGAGTATCGATATCGTGGAGTTGAGGAGTGGCCCATCTCACAAGTGACTGTTCTGATCTCACTCTTGAACTGAAAATGGGGATGAATACGAAGGATGATGGAAAAACAAAACTTGATGCTCTGCTGGAATATTTTAAAATCACGGTTATGATAATCATATCATGTAAGATCTGGTTTTACCTATCAAGCGGTTTCCGGCCAGTCAGAAGCTCCAACATAACAACACCAAAACTGTATACATCGCTTTTTACAGTGTATATCCCAGATAAGGCAAACTCAGGTGCACTGTATCCAAACGAACCAATCATTTGGGTTGAAGAAACCTGTAAATCAATGTTGGGAGGAAATGTTATATCATATTCCTTTTTTTGCTGGGCCATTCAATAATTTCAAAGATGTAAGAGAAATCAATGAGCAAGAGACCTAATCAAACAACACACGCCTTTTCTAGTCCACCATGCAAGTGATTTTGACCTCTAAGTTCTACAAAACAAGACTCTATATACCAACATAAGTCCCACAAGAGTGCAACTAAATAAATAGGAGCAGCAGCCAACTTGATGTCCAAATTTACCACATTGTTTTACCTGTCGTTCTGTGTTCGGTGTTAGAGAAGCTAATCCACAATCTGAAAGGTGGGGATTTAACTCATCATCAAGTAAAATGTTTGCGGACTTCAAGTTTCTATGTACAATGGAAGGCAAACACACTTCGTGCAAGTACCTACCAAAGAGAGCTGAACATTAAGATTCAAGCCAGAAGGAAGGAGAACATGTGTGTGCATGAGTGTGTTCAAAGTTCTTTCCATGTACAACATACTCCAAAGCCCGAGCAGTGCCAAGTGCTACTCTAACCCGTCCATTCCATGTCAGCATTTTGCTCCTCTCATCAGCATAGTGCAGTGTATCATGTAAGTTAGCATGTCCAATATAATCATGAACCAGAAGACGTTGACCATGTTCTGCACAGTATCCTGCCAGTGCAACAATATTTGGATGTCTCAGACGTGACATATTAGTAATGGCTTCAAGAAAATTATCTTCCTCCTGCAGGGACAATGCTGCACTGTCTATCTTTTTTATGGCCATAATCTGGAAAAATAACATGTAAAACATATGTAATATCCAAGCACGAGAATCTTTAAGTCACTGGCACACATACAAACGCCACAATGTTAAAATGTCAATATCATTTAGAATCAATAGCATCAGGGGATCACAAATGTAAAGTTGATCATCGCTTTCATGCATGTTGTCAGTTAAAACTGAAAAATGCCAGTTTATTTCACTGAAATTTTAGACCTAAGTGGAAAAGGAAGGCAGAACATATCCATCAAATCGCCTTGCTCTAATTGTTTCAAATTATTAGGCAAACTCACATGTAAATTATTGTAAATGTTCTTCCCAAGAACAAAGGAAATTACCTTCCCATTGGGAAACTCTGCCCTATAGACTCGACCAAGAGAACCTTCACCAATCAGATTTTCCTGACTAAAGCTATTAGTTGCAGTTTGAAGAGTGGCAACTGTAAAAGAAGTGGCGGTTATTGGAGACTTCACTCTTTTGACAGATCCATTTTTTCCCTGTATTTGTCTGACAGCCATGTTTTCGACTGCTGTGGGCTTGAGATCAGATACAGTGGCTGTTGTCTTCGCCCGGTGCTCTTGCATCTCTGTGTTCACTAGGGACCAAAAAGAGTGCAAGATGAATTGATAAAACGAGTATATAAAAACAGGCAATAAACAGGTATCATGTCTACACTTGATGATAAAATCTATCAAATTTATATGTATTAAAGAATACAATAGTTCTATGCACTTCACAATTTTATTTAAAACTAGTCACAAGAAATAATTCTTTCATATGCCAAAAGAGCAGAGAAATTAGTGCACGATGTCAGAAGCAGTTTTATACATGGACGTCATAGTTTCATTAGGTGGTTTTGATTGCACGTGTTACGTAAAAGAGGGGAAACACCTTGTAATCAAATCCATATTAACGAATGAAACAATTTTATACAACTAATCGCACGGAGAAGAGGTGCTACCTTTGTCATTGTCAGGAAGGCTTTCGACTGAGGTTTGTGCAGCAATTTCTTTCTTGGATCTCCTTTGAAGGCAAAAAACTAGTGCAAGAAGCAACAAAATTGTTGCAGACAAAGATCCTAGAACTAACCCCAATATGCTCCCTGTTGTCAACCCATTCTTATTTCCATTTCCAGCATTTGGGACATTAGATTGAGGTGTATGCCCACTTTGAGGAGTGCGACTGCTCCCGCCAGATTGACCTGGAGGAGGTGGGGTATATGGTGGAGGAGGAGGAGCAGGACCATTAGCAAACGCATTTCCATCATATCTGACACATGACAATGATTAGATCATAAATTTTCCTAAAGCAAGAGCATTATTCATATTATCTGATTAGTTCACATCTAAAATAACTGCACTACTCACACAAAACTGGTGACCGAGTTTAGTTCCTGGGGTATCCAGCCACTAAAATTGTTGTTAGCAACATTTCTGCAGATATCAGTATATTGACCAACTTATCAAATCCATCAAGTTCATCGTATTTCTCCTTGGATTAAGTAAATGAGATGATACTTGATGTGGGGATTGCAACACTTACAAATCGATTAAAGGCAAACCAACGAGAACATTTAGAGAACCAGTAAGTTTATTATTCTGCACTCGCCTGTGAAAGTGATAATATTAAGATATTAACATCGACACAAACATAGAGAAGCAAAAAAAATGAAAAAGAAATGAGAACAACAAAACAGGGAAAAAACTTAAAAGGTAATAATTGCCATACTCACAGAGTTGAAAGATTGGTTAGAGTACTAAAGGAAGGTGGGAGATCTCCAGTAAAATTATTGAATGAAATATCCCTGAAATTGCATCGTATTAATTATATACTTCTGAGATGAACAGATCCCGAAACAGATAGCGATAGTCCAGCAACGAACATAGATAGACAGGATACTTTTTATTCAGAAAAAGTTTGTTTTGCTTCTAGTTATAACAATATTTGTTTTAACAATGATTGTAAAGAGCACGTCTGTTTGTGACAAAGAACCAGAACTTCCAAGGAGAGAACTCTATTGTCAATCAAGGGTGCAATAATTGGTAAATCAAATATTTACAAAGATAATAACCTTACAACATAAGTTAAAAAAATAACACAAGTACTTTTTGAGCTCAGAAACACACTAAAACTAGAAGATTTTCTGCATTTCGGATTCTCACGATCAATTTAACTCAAAGCTTATAAAACTAGTCCAGTAGTCCCTATTATTTCCTGTTCTTATTTCTCAAATTACCCTAGTGTAAAGTAGAAAACCATCAATTTTAAATTGAATAGAGGAAAAAAGGCCACAATTATAAGCATGAAAAGAGACCTAAGGTATAAGACAGGAGAAGGGACAAACTCAAAGAAGACTTACATTTATACGAGAATATTTTGAATAATTAGTGAGTAAAATTTCAAATGAACAAAGAGGAATATATGGAAGTATGGCCAACATTGACGAATTGGTATTCAGAGATATAAGAACTGACTGACAAGGTTGCTAGTGCTGAATGATTGGCAAACATATCTCCAACTCCCTGAGACAAAATGTTTCTGCTGACATTCCTATACCATAAATAACAGGTATTAGGCATTAAAAACCCAGGAGACATATGGATCACACTATAAGAAATGCCAAATATGAGTCAGAAAAACTATGCCACTTACAGGTAACTAAGTGAGGTCATACTAGAAAGAGAGTAAGGAAGATTCCCGCTTATGTTGTTGTTTGCAATATTTCTGCAACAAGATAGAACAAGCATTAGAAAAAAGACGATGGAAATCACGTATCAGAGACTACTAAATGTTGAGCCCAATAAGATATCAAAATTACAGGCTTGTCAGGTTTGGTGGTAACTGATACGGAATAGAATCATGGATATTGTTGCCACTCAAATCACTGCAACAAAAGAGTGAAAGGTTGGCAAGAGGTGGAGAGCATCATCGGTAATATTTTATTCATATAAGATAAGAGATCTCTCATACAATGTCTTTAGTGACACAAGGTTGTTGAGCAAGTATCCCATTGTTCCGCTCAGTCCCAACCCAGACATATGCCTGTTCCAACGAAGAAAAGTATGTCATCAATCCTATTATTCAAGCAGATTAATGACTCAAAAGACATGTTATACCAGAGATACAATAAATCTGGAACATTGAAACTCACAAAGACACTACAGAAGAACCTAGGCAGATAACTCCATTCCACAACTCTCCACAGGGATCACCACCACTGGATCTCCATCCTGTTAGCTGCCTAGGACTATTCAATGAAGTGTACAAAACTTGAAGCCCTTGTACTGCATAGAGGCGTGACAGACCAGGTCCGTCAAGTTCAACCCACGTTAGTTGAACATAATCAAGGCCAACCAATCCATAACTGGAATTAACTTTCATGGTTGTGTATACAAAGGTAACACACATGATGATTATACATAAAACATAACCGGCCCCATTTGTATGATACGAAAAAACCAAGACTGTTTTTCAAACAGTGATCCAAATGTTTAACCATTTTTTAACGTCAAAACAGAAAAGGAAGAAAAAAAAAATCTGTTCTTTCTGTTTTCCAAACACTCATTGAGTAGGACGCACAAGCAGAAACTCACTGATCCAGCTATAGCAAACTAAAAACCTGAAACTACTACATAATAGACACTGACAAGTCGAATTCCTTTTGTCCACAGGATACGAAAATCGTTAATGATTTTAAAATGTAAAATTGAAAGATAAAGATTTCTTCCAACCAATCTAAGGGCTGATTAAAACTCAATTTGGCTACAAAATTCAACACGAACAAATTACACACCAAAACAAACATTTTCAAAAGATTATCCGTCCACACGTCAAAGTCCTACAGAATTAGGACCTCCGATTTATCAAGAAATTATTTGATCTTTAATTTTCTTGGAATTCTGAGATCATTCGAACACGTCCGAAAGATTACATCTTTTTTTCTAAATATATTATATGAGGATACTTAAAATAAATATTCCATCAACACAGCCCCTATAGTCCGTCATACAACAAGTGAAAAACCTCAGGTTTCTAAGAGACGATGCAAAATAATAACTAATAAATGATGTTACCCGTCATTTTTCCATCACATTTTACATTAACTCTCGAAGATTACCAAGAAAGTTTCCATACAAGCAAAAAAATATCTGGGTGTGCAAGAAACGGAAAACATCTTAAAGGTTCACCATCATTAGGATCAGTAATAGCATCAACGGGAACACAAAAGCTGAAGATCACCGCCCAGATCACTAGAAGGCGAGTGAGGAATACAGAAGATCTGGCCACCGCTGTATCCATTACCAGAATGTACACTGCGTCACAGCGGTTTGTGAGCGTGCATTTGACCATAGAACTAAGCAGCCAATGGCGGAGAGCAGGACAGAAACACGCCGGAGGATGTGGCGGTGCAATCACCTGTGGTAGGTCTTACCATCGTTAGCTGCAGCCTGCAGTCATCTGAGATTCACAGCTCCAGTCATGAAGACACGCAGAAAACGGAAGGTATGATTCCTTTTTTAAAACAGAAACAATTGATTGATTAATAAATAAAGTGATTCGGGGTCAAAATTGGAAGCACGGGCGATTTTCCAAATGATAAGACTCACGAGTTCGTATCCACAGATCTAGGGAGGTGAATTTATAAACTGCCGAAAATGTCCTCAAGAATATGGTTTATTATCGATAGTGCCATCAGCTGCCTGCCGACGTTGGGTTGATTACTTGGAAAGGTGCAGATTCGACACTGAAAGTGAATGGGAAGCAGGTGAGACAGTTGAAATGACTAGATTGTCCGTACCTGGTCATGTATTTTTTTGTTTGAGAGTTGAAGAAAGGAAAGAGAACAAACAATTTGATTTTATTCGAAAACAAATTTTTTTTTGTGTTAATCTCATTTTTGGGAGGAAAACATTTTGGGTTTGAAGGAGAATTTTCTCTCCATTTCTTTCTTTCTTTTCCTTCTTTCGTAACGCTCCCAAATGAAGCCTAAGACTCTTGATTTTGAATGTGTTTCCTGTGATGTCCTTTGTTAGTGGGGAAAAAAAAATTCAAACGTGACGAAAGCATATGAAATTTTGTAGTCTTTGACTCATTCTTTTTTAGTTCGAAAAGTCGAAATTTCCATTGTTATGTTTCCATATCGAATTCATAAAATGACATATCTTTTCAAAATGATGCAATGGACATCAGAGATTGTAGGATAATTCATGATTCAAGAATAATAGGATAGATTTGTGTGAAATGAAAGTTTCGGAAAGAATCTCACTTTGCTCCATCCCAACTTTTAACACAAAATCTTAACGTCGAATTAATGTATCACTTACGTGAATTTATGATTTATTTGGTGGAATATCTACGCGTTTTCCAATGGTAGCAGGTGTTAAGTAAGCTATACCATTGTCCACACATGGCATCCACTGGTTATTTCAATTATTATTACGCCCGCAGTCTTCTCTCGTCATTAATTCGGGTCTTCTTGTTTCCTTCCCACCCCGCCTGCTCAGTACGTTTGTTCTGAATGCCAGCTCAGACTCGATTCTTTTTCTTTCTTGATTGGCCCACATAAGTACAATTAATTTTAATAACTCACACCAAATTGTTTGATTGATTTTATCCGACACTGATTATGTAGTGAGAAACATTTACGATATGTAGGCAGACAGATAAGATAGATGGTGCCAATACCTCATCATCATAAATTTGGCTTCATTGAATGATAATAGCAGTATAAATTTACCACGTAGTTTAAAACTATCGTCTACAACAAAATTCCATTTCGCAGTTGCACAACCGAAAAGGTTTCAATTATTAATTATTAATTTTAAACCACGTTGAGTAAACTATGTATGATATCATCGTACGATAAAATATTGGCTGAGAGAATTTCGTAGGATAAAATATTGGCTGAGAGAATTGAACTCGTAACGATTGAACAAACGCTCACCTACGTCACCAACTCAAATATGAATTTTAGGTAGTCTATTGATCAAGTTGAATGTGGGCAGACATTTAGGAAAAGATTCGACAGGACTATCAACAAAGTAAGAAATTTATAGCTTAATAATATAATGTTTGTAAAAATATAAAGTTCGCTCTTTTACATCGTACAAATCGGTCACCGGATCGTCTAGCCCAGAAATCGTAAGTTGTTTTGAAACACATTAAATGTAGCCTATTACGGCTCGGCCGCAATACATACATACTCAAAGGCAATTAGTACTGCAAAGGAGCACAACATAGGCAACAATCATTAAAAAATTGAATCATGCACCCACGGAAAAATGGTAAAACTTGGCCCGAAAAGCAGAAATCGAGAAATACCGGGTTATGATGTCTGCACTTCAACTTATCTCTTTATCTTGATAAAGAGCTGTCAAAGCTAGTTTGACAGTTTCTTAGGGTAGTCCCTTGCTCCAAATATGGTAGATCCAATTCTAACATTTGTACTGCCCATCTCAATCTGCAATCATGCCCCAAGAGTAAATTATCAGCTGCACAAGTTATCCATAGGAATTTAAAGATTAGCAATTGTTATCCGGATACTTAACAATAAGCTGAAATTTAGGGGCTTACAAAGATTATGCAGAAGAAAGAAGCAAAATGATGGAGAAACCATTTTTTTAGGCTTCTCCAAGATTTGGAATGGGGATTTCAGTGGCGGTATGCAAGACATTGATTGATTGGTGGATATTTATACGAGGTTTCTTTTAAGTAATTCGCATGAATTAAAGAAAATTGATTGTTAAACATCTAAATGATTGCATATCATGCATACTGTCCATTATTAAAACTAGTAAAGCACTCAAGAACTAGCAGAAATACTCACAGCCATCTCAAAGTCTCCAGACATGCCCATCGAGAGCTCACATTGCTCTTCTGCCATCCCAAGTGCCATGCAAACCTCACTTCTACAGTTTGCTAATGTCTGATACCAACTGAAGTCTTAAGATTAACAAATTGAACTTGTTATGTAGCAGATCAAAAGTATTAAATAGACATTACTACCTTAAAATTGTCTGGGGTAGACGTATAATCCGGCATCCCAATTGTCATGAAACCACAAAATTCAAGGTTTAGACAGTTCAAGCTAACATGTCTGGCAAGCTCCACACAACTAGCAGGCTCAACCCCAGATTTAGCTGCAGAAAATACAGGTAAAAAGGTTTGAACTAATCCACCTTACTTTTCCATATATGCCTATATCAAGTCCAATGACGGGGACATATAATCAAATTCACAACAACTACTGATGACTGGATCACATAAAAGAAGATAAATTCAAGTTACCCACATTCTTCACCGCTTGTATTTACTTGGACCAATACTTTCAAAGGTTTTCTTCCAATGTTTCCAGCCACACGATCAAGATGATTTGCAATCTACATGAAGCAAGGAGAAGATCGGGCAAGAAGCAAGATATTTAATATCCATTTTAACATTAAGGATATCATATACAAAACCAATTATCAAATAGATATACAGAAATTAAAAGTGATTAGCAGGGAATCCATCTGGATTTGAAAATAATTGGAAATTCCCGTGTATGCTGACGAACATACCTCTTGCTAAGTCTGGTTAAAGCTTCAAACTCTGGTATACAATTCATGTGAGAAATTCTATCATTGCAATTTTTAGGTCCTGACTACTAAGAGGTTTTTTAATCTTTGACTTAAAGGGAGATTGATAACACCATGTCTGTACTTGTATTTAAGGGTAATTTGTCTCACAACATTAAGCACTACAGTAAATTTTAGTGATGGTTATTTGCAGTGACAATCCTGCCTGAATTGCTATTTAGGTATAACACTCAGAGTTCCATACATCCACAATCCCAAAAAATTATATTGCATTCTAGATCTTACAAAATGAACCAACATAGGACAGGAAAAATGAGGACACTTTCAATCAACATCATAGGATGAAAGACTTTTAAACATAATAAAACCTAAAAGAAGCTGAAGTTAGAGAATAACTACAACCCAGTATAAAACTCCCATCAAGGTAAGTATGTATGAAACCATCGCGTGCAATTGTGACATTTCTTCAAGAATTCTGTGTCTTAATTTTTACTTCAAACTATATGGTACCTGCGATTTATAGGGTCTCGTTTCGGTACAAAAAATACAAGATAATATTTGTTTACTTTTCATCATCCACAGTCTCCACCATGGAAAGATTTGGAACACCATCTGCCAAGCAGAAGCATTGTTGTTTATCAAAATACTAAACCACCGACAAAAACGTATTAAATTACACAAATATTTGTTGATCAACGTGCAAAACTAAACAGAACAAATAATTTCCAAGTCTACATGTAATCTGCAGTTCAATCAGTGATTTATCACTTCTCTGGCGCAGATTTTCATATTATGCCAAATCCTTTAATCCAAGAGTGAAGATTGTCCACATATACAATTATCAATAATTTAATTCAGCTGATCTGGACATCTAAAACTCCCCACGATACCCTGGAATGAACATATGGATTATGTCAATATTGAAGTTCAACGGGTGGCTAACGTGTCTCGGATATCATGTTAAGATTACTTACCTGAGCCTGTCCACTCTCTGGACCTAGTTTTTGGGTGGACTTAGGCCCAAGTCCATATTCTTAAGGATTAGAAAGGTAGATGGTTCCGAACTTACTTAGAAGAGGTTTCACTTTATTGCTCTGCAAATTCCCAATGAAATGCCACGCTATATCATCAGGAAGCTGCAATTTAACAAAAAATGAAAGATTATGCATGGTTTCATAACAGCTATACATACTAAACTGTTAATCAATTGATAAAACAAAAGAAACCTAGAATCTAACACCGGATGCTAGACGTCATAATGGCAAAAATGATGCCTTTTCGCCCAGACAACAATCAATAAGTAACAAAGACATGCTACCTTCTGCCCAAAACAATCAACAGTAACAGGAAAAAAAAGACTGTAAATAACTAATTAATAAATTTCACATGGAGTTACTATTCTGCATCAGAGAGAAAAAGAAATCATTTTTAGACCTGAGGAGCTTTCTCTACGAGTTCTTGGACGTAGTTTTCGCCAAAGTGGCGGTGGCCGGCGTCATAAACTTGGCGGATGAGGGGTACTGGTTTAGTCTTGCTCACTGCCACAACTCGAATACGATCGGATGCACGGCCGGAAAGATCGGCGGCATTGTTAACCCGCTGGAGGACCGATCGTAGCGCCGCCGCAGCCGCGCATTCAGCAGGGGAAGCCGCAGCCATTTCTAATCCTGGGGATGAGGATGATGCTCGCTTCGGATGGTGTCGCTGTATATGAATCCCGTCTCGGCGGTCTCTCTTCTGCATTTGTGTGGGTCATTTTTTGGGTTTATTCAGCATTTTTCTTCCTCAAAACAGGAAATTCTAATTTTTTTTTTAAGTTAAAAAATCATAAAAGAAATAATTTTTTATTTATTTATCGATAAATGAATCGGATCCAATCGATCTTACTTATAATAAAAAATAATATAATTTGATAAGTCGGATTAAAAAATCCGTCTAATCAATTCGGAACTAATATAATTAATCCAATATCAATAATGAATTGGATTGAGTTGCCTTAAAATAAATCCAAAATCGTTTGATTCTGATCTGTGTGAGCTAAGATAAGTTTCATACCACTATAATTAGTAAATAAATTAATACTTGACGTAGAATTTATATATAATTCATTTAGATACATAAAGTTTTTTTTTATAAAAAACTTTATTCTAATATGGTTCCCGTTATGATTTCAATCCATTATAATTCGATGTTGGTTTTGAATCTGCTTACATTCTCAATCTGGTAAATCTGGAACCGAATCAATCCGGTTAAAAATAGGATTTGATCATTTTCATCATCTGACAATCAAGAACTGGTTTAATCCGGTCCAGAACCCTCTTAGCTAGTTTGGTAACGTGCCTAATTTTGGTCATGTATATTTACTTATTTGTGATTTTAGTCTTTTATATAACTAAATTTCAGTCTTAATTATTTATCTTCTCAATTTTGATAATTTTAGTATTTTTCATTATCGAAAATGTTGATATGACACTACATGACGTGCGTCACATTTATGTCATGTAAGCCACGTCGGAAAAATGAAAAATATGGTGTTGGTAATGTTAAGCACATAGACAGTGCTCTTGTTCACTCAGTAAATGATACGTCTGTTGAATGGATAAATCATGATCACTCATTCAACCATGATATGTGGATGAGTGTCATGATTCATCACTCTGCACACATGTCATTCATTAGGTGGATGTGGACACTACTTATATGAGTAACATCTACTAAGCCCACAAATACTCAAAAACAAATATATCGATCTAATATTGAAATTTGATAAAATGTATTAAAGATTAAAATGAGAAAGAGATTAAAATGACGAAAACGTAATTTTCGAAATATTAATTCAAATTATCTGATAATTATGGACTAAAATTATTTAATTTGGAAATCGGCCTACCCTACCGCCATATTGACTGAAATTAATGTTACGTGACTTATTAACGTATATATTCTTTTACGAACAAGTCAGTGAAGAACAAATTAAGTGCACTCATACCCGATTAATTAATCGTATAAAATTTACAAAATTACTTGGTTTGCTTGATTTTTAATTCTGGATTACTTGATTTTGACATGAAACTAGATTACAAATGCATGGTTGGGGGAAGTTTCCTATAATATTTTGGCTTTTCAAGAATATTTTTCGCTCGTTAATTAGCATATTTAAGTTACGTTGGACAAATTCACATGCAACATAATAAAATAAAGTTTATAATAATTGAAAACATAAGCTTATATAGACACACACACACACATACATACTTATATGTGTGCGTGTGTATTAATTTCTGGCAGTGAAGCATTTTAGAGCCTAACTTCAGCTTGAATTTACGTGTGAGGAACTATTAGAAAAGTTGACGATCAATTTACAGCGGCTTCCACATTTTCAATATTTCGATATTATAAATACTATACCTTCAAATAAACCCCTATATATTCTCAATCTTCATCTGAACATATTCATATCCCTCTTGCAATAAATTTCATTTTTTTAAAAAAAGAAAAAAAAAATCGTCAAGCTAGTGTCTAGTTCTTACATATATATAGTATGGGATTGCCTATGCTGTTTATGTTAATGACCCTAGCTCTAATATCAAACACAACTACACCATTTTCATTTTCGCCCCAGATAAATAATGATAAACTACATCTTGATTCAGACTACAATGTTCCTAAATACACAGACGACGACTTAAATATTCTGAGGAAAACATTTAGCAAACCATCCCGTTTCACGATGACATGTGACAAGTACCCTAGGGTGTGTGCAAGCAAAGGGAGTCGAGGCCCAGACTGCTGCAGGAAACAGTGCGTGAATGTGCTTATTGACAGGCTTAATTGCGGGAAGTGTGGCAAGAGATGCAAGTTTATGGAGATTTGCTGCAACGGGTGGTGCGTAAATCCATTGCTGGATGAGAAAAATTGTGGCAAGTGCAGAAATAAATGCAAGGGATTAGGGAATAATAAATGTGTGTATGGGATGTGTAGCTATGCTTAATTGATTTGGGGTGTTGACAGCGTTGTTCAATAATAATAATAAATATTAATAAAATGGTTGCTCTCATTTTTCTCTCATTAAGCCTTAAATAAATAGTTAAATGGCTGAGATATTATTATTCTAAGACAAATGGAGAACGTTGATCTAGATTACAATATATTACACCTTCCCTCAAATTTGGTTTTTGAAATATTAATGGATTAATTGATACTTCGCAGCCCATATATTTAATTTCCCTAAATTAAGGTCATAGAGTTGACAATGTAGGACAATATATAGGTGCCCTTGTACCAGATACTTTGTAACCACCTAGTTCAAAATGTCAAATATTTTTTTAATCTGAACAAGATTTGGTCAATGTATTCTGTCTCTGTTTCATTTTCCAAAAAATAATAATAAATCATAGTTATTTGGGAATTTTGAGACCTAAATGGGCTTGTCCCTTCAATAAAAGTATATTCCAATTTCAATTTAGATTTTAAAAATTTATATCGGAAAATTGTATTTTTGACTATACAAATTTTTTTGTTGTTTTGGTCATATATGTTATCAAATTTTAGTCTCAGTTCTATATCTTCGATTTTTTTTTATATTTAAGTTATTTTCATCGCGAAAATGTTGATGTGCATGACACTACACACGTCAGTAGCGCTGGTACATTGGAGAAATAACTAAATTTTCTAAAGATAAAGATAATAGACTAAGACTGAAATTTGAAAACATGAATAATTGAAATCGCAAACATGTTATATATATAACATTGCAAAATGCATGAAATTAGCCCAATTAAAAATTTTTAAAGATGTGACGACAGAACACATGAATATTTTTCCCAAAGAAATATTGTAATGAATAGGTATGGCCGTAAAAAATTTCCTATATTTTCTAATTTTAGTGGACCGGTTCTAAAGCTCGATTGAAAGTCAAAATGGCTCCCCTCGTGCCATCACGTTTAATATCGGCTAAACACCATCTTAAATAACCCAAAGATTACAAATTATCAAAGAAAAATTCCTACTTATTATTTCAACGTGGATGCCACCTTTTAGACAAAAATATGCACATAAATGTCAGCACATGTTATCGCATTTCGTACCTCCAAACTCGACTGCAAAATCCAATATGGCTGCCCCAACTTCTTTTCCACTAACCCTAATTACCCTCATTCTAGCTTTCGTCAACTTATCTCCATCACTAGCTAAGAGTTACTACACTCCCAAAATCTTAAATCCAATAGACTCATGCTGGAGGAGTAAGTCAAACTGGGCCGCAAATCGTCATGCCTTGGCTGATTGTGCAGTTGGGTTCGGTAAAAATGCCATTGGAGGAAAATATGGTGCAATTTATGTTGTTACAGATCCATCAGACGACCCAGGAAACCCTAAATGGGGTACCCTTCGGTACGGTGTGATCCAAACTAAACCATTGTGGATTGTTTTTGGTAGAAGCATGGTTATTACACTGAAAAATGAACTCATGATCAATAGCTACAAGACCATAGATGGAAGAGGGGCTAAAGTGGAGATTGCTTATGGGCCATGCATCACTATCCAGCATGTTAGCCATGTGATCATCCATGGGATCAGTATTCATGATTGCAAACCTGGAAAATCGGGTATAGTTCGTGATAGCCCGACCCATGCTGGGCGTCGTCGTGGATCTGATGGGGACGGGATCGACATATTTGATTCAACTGATGTTTGGATCGATCATTGTTATCTTGCTCACTGTTATGATGGATTAATTGATGTAATTCATGCCTCGACTGGAATCACTATTTCTAACAACTTCTTCTCTAACCACGACAAAGTAAGTATTTAACAGAATATTTTTCTTGTGAAATCATGTGTTAGGCGGCAACTAAATCATAATCAATTTGAATTGGGATTACAAGTAATTAATATTGGTTCTGTCATGGCAGGTTATGTTATTTGGGCACGACGATAAAAACGTGGAAGACAAAGCAATGAAAGTGACAGTAGCATTTAACCATTTTGGCCCGGGTTTAGTTCAAAGAATGCCAAGGTATGTATGAATGTACACACACACACACACACACACACACACATATTTCAATCAATAACAAAAAGTTATTCGTTTGTATTAATTTGTAAATTATGATCTTTGTGTGCATGAATGTAACAAATTACTTTCATGCAAATGAGCAGGGTTAGGCTAGGTTACGCACATGTGGCTAACAATAGATATGATCAATGGAAGATGTATGTCATCGGCGGAAGCGCGAATCCCACCATTTTCAGTGAGGGAAACTACTACATGGCGCCTAATAACCGTGACCAGAAACTAGTAAATAGCTAAAAAATATGCAGAACATTGTTGATATATGCTTTTAGTCATGCGGTGAGCACGTAAAATTATTTAGTTCTGATTAGCGAATATTAATTCATAAAACAGGTTACAAAGAGAGAGGTGAAGAGTGGTTGGACGAACTGGAAATGGAGATCATCCAAGGACAAATTTATGAATGGCGCATACTTTGTTCCATCTGGATATGGAAGCATTTCCCCAGGCTACACCTATGCGCAGTCATTTCGAGTGGCTGATGGATCCTTGGCTCCGGCTCTAACATCCGATGCAGGCCCATTGACCTGCACTGCCTATAAACCATGTTGATCAGACGTTATTTTCAATGTAGAGACTTGAGCAGAGCTCCCACATATTAACTGTATACAATTAATGTGTGAGGTGCAGGCAGACGTTAATCAAAGTGATTATCATGTCCTTTTTATTTTTAATCAGCATTTCCAAGATCGAGATTCCCCTTACGTCAAATGTGAAACAAGACAACATATATTATTCAAGTTTTAATAGATGGATTTCGTTATACACTTCTTGGCTTTTTTTATTTTTGGGTGTAACACCCTACTTAATTGGATTTTGAGTTAAGTGCTCTCACTTAAATTAAGTAGGTATATGAAAAGTTAGTTACATAATTTAAGGGATAATAATTAAAATAGTACTCTAAATTAGTCTATTTTGTGTTTTGATCATCACGTAGACATTCAGAGACTTTGGTTTTGTGAGTTTTGTTGTGCTTTAGAATTTGGTCTTTTCTTTCTTATTAGAGTATGTTGACGTCGCATCGAACACGTCAACATTTCCTTGTATAACATTAGCATTTTTTAGCACCTGTCAGGTATCACACTCCGACGAAAAAACAAAAGTCAAAACATAACCTAACTTATATGACCAAACCTATATTTGAATACTTATAAAACTAAAAAAACAAAATAGACAAACTTGGGGGACTATTTTGATTATTTTCTCTATTTGTATCATTTGCTAGGTATTTAGCAGTAGATGTAATAAATACGATATTTATCATAGAAAAATTGATTTGAAGATCGTGATAGACATCAGCTTCGAGCCTTGGTATACAATTCAAAGTATACATTTGTTTCTCACTCGGGGTGATTTAGAAGTGAATGGATGAAGGCTATTGATACAAAAATTGAGTTCATGCATGACCTTTGGTTTACACAACCTCTCAATTCTTCACATTATTTTAAATCATTCAAAATGTTCCATCGTTCGTTAACGTGTTCGACTCGGGAGGGGGAGACTGGTGATACCCCATGGATGAGCCCATCAAGATCCGGCCCATATTTAGGGCCCACAGGTGAAGGACCCATGAGAAGCCCAGGTATTCTCCTATAAATACCAGGTTTGAGCGTACGGTTATTTCATTCACTATATTGTTTTCAGCAGCGCCCTTAGCTGCTCCCCCCATATATCCTCAGTCTCTGACTTGAGCGTCGGAGGGGCTACGCCAGGACACCCTCCTGGCCCCCTTCTAACGGTCTTATTCTTGATTTCAGGCTCAGGGTGATCTTAAAGCCCACGTCTGAACTAGTGACGCTCGTTGGGATCGGACACGAAATTTCCCGTGAGTATCACTTGGCNAAATATAAATTTAACTATCCCTACTCATTCAAGGATAACAAACCATAGAAGTAAAGAATTATATTTCACAAAACTATAATACTAGTGATGGTATATATAAATGCACGTCAACTATCAACTTCTGTGAGTACGTTGTCTCATAGTTCAATTTTGTGAGATTGATTACCAACATATCTAACTTAACTCATGCAAAAATATTATCTTTTATGTCAAAAACATTATTTTTCATTCTAGATATAGATTAAATTCACTCGTCTTATGGATATAGATTTGTGAGACAATATAATATGATAGCTAGGCATATGAACGAAGTGTATATACATGAATAAGTATATGAGTAGGTCTCTTGTGAGACGGTCTCACGAATCTTTATCTGTGAGACGGGTCAACCCCACCGATATTCACAATAAAAAGTAATACTCTTATCATAAAAAGTAATACTTTTTCGTGGATGATCCAAATAAGATATCTGTCTCACAAAGTACAACATGTGATACCGTCTCAGACAAGTTTTTGCCAAAATATATATATTAACTAATTCACAAAATGACAAAATCGAAATCATTAATTGAGAATTTGTTGCATGGACAAGTTATCGGGTAGGCCGGCTTGTGGTATTTGAATTATTATCGATTCCACGTACAAACAAATAAAGCACAAAGCAAAAGTAAAAGGCTTCGTTGATTAATTTGAAAAACACGTTTTGTTGATTGTTCTCCTTTTCGATGATAGTTTTACTTTAAATGTGAATACTTGTGAAAAATGTTTCTCTACTTTCTAATATCAACTTTTTAAAGTTTTATTATTGATTTTTAACTGAAGTCAGATTCACACGAATAATACATTTGTGAACGGAATCTTTTTCCCAATAATAAAAAGCAGTTCAATTGTGAGTTTTTTGGTCATGAACGGTGGAAATATTGAAATTTGCAAGTTACGCGTACGAAAGAAGAAAGAAATATATAAGAACTGTACGAGTTCAAAATTGTACCAACGTCAATATCGGAATATCATGCGAAAATTTGCTTCAAACATTTGAAAATTATAAGTGAGATTCTGTTTCCCCTTTCACCTTTTTCAATCCGTATCCGTGTCGGCCATTTACAACAACTATTAATATAGAGTCGGTTTCTATGTAGACATTTTTAAATATTTTTATTCGTGATACGGGTCAATCATGTTCATATTTACAATAAAAATTAATTTTTTTGAGATAAAAATAATAATTTTTCGTAGATTACTCAAATAAAATATATATCTCATAAGATGAGAATAGAGTTTGGACAAATACCTCGACTAAAATTCATTTGGATGATGAACAATGAACATAGGGAAGAAAAATTGTTTTTATTAAGAAATCTGTCTAGTTTGGGCCAAAACAGGCCTGCCCAAACCTGACATCCCTTGGATCCGCCACCGATGATGATGATAATAATGAGTAATAATAACCCACAACTTTGAAACAATGCAAAAACTAAATTTTAAATACTTTTTAAAAATATTTCATTATTATATATAATAATTATAGTTTAAATTCTTGTTAATATATAAAGATCAAGAATAAGTATGTATTAAATTATTTTTCGTTAATTATAAAACTACCACTTGTTTATTTAAATGAACATGAAATGAGTGGAACTTTAATGTAGTACTAAAATATAATATATAGTAATAGATATATCAGAATATGTTTCAACAGTTTTTATTAGTGATACTATATTTCCTAAAATTCATTATTTTTATTAAATCCAATATTATATATAACAATAAGAATAATTTGAAAACAATCAAAATTCGACATTGATGAATACAATAAACGAAATGAAAACATGTTTTATTTTGAATTAATAAAAATAAAAATACAAATTTGCAAAACTTTATAAATAAAAAAGTCCATAATTATTTTTTAAAATATATGTGAATAATACCTAAAACAATTTAGACGCTGTTTCAAACTAAATGCCATAAATAAGATTAGCTTAATGAAGAAAGACATATGTAGTAGTTGAAATTGCCGCATACATATATTACACGAAAGTAATAGAAATTAGACCACTGATTCATTGATTGATTACAACTTGGGATTACACTTTATCCACGGATTATAGATTACTTGAAAATTTTCAAGGATGTCACGGTGTAAGCATGAGAAGTCTCAAAAAATGCGCTAATAATGAATTAGGCGGTCCCCCCTGCTTATTTTACCTTTTGCCCACTTGCCCTTCGCAGTCAAAAATCAAGCCCTATCTTCCCTCCTCCTCTTCTTCTCCCCGCCTACCCCAAACCCGCACGCCCCAATTGTCCCCACCTATACCTTTCCATTCAAAGCTATATTTATATATATATTTATTATTTATTATTGAGTTTTGACATGTAACTCGTTCATTGTGTCTATATTTGTGTCAGAAAATGAGGTGATATTCACATATTGAATATATAATTTGGATATGTCACTTCATTGATAAGTATGAAAGTAACATAATAAGTGAACATTATATCAAAACTAGATGTATTAGATCATATATAATATAATAGGTTTCTTGTGAGACGGTCTCACGAATCTTTATCTGTGAGACGGGTCAACCCTACCGATATCCACAATAAAAAGTAATACTCTTAGCATAAAAAATAATATTTTTTCATGGAAAACCCAAATAAAATATTCGATCTACGAAATTGATCCGTGAGACCGTCTCACAAGAGTTTTTGTGTATCTAATAATGTTTTGATAGTTCATATATAATATATAATTATAATTATAATTATAGTGAATTATATATTATTCGAGTTTTGTGTGAAAAGTTTTATAGGGATGAGATTTGCTCACTGCCTAACCCGGTGGTCACACTAACAAGCACTAGGTCGGCCGTCAATTTCATTGACTTTCTGCATCAGGCTATTCATTTTCCTCACGTGGAACCCGCCGCATAGCTCGGGCTGCGGGTCTGTATTAGCACATACGGTAGCCTCCATCCCCTAATTAACACTACTCTTTAATTTTCTTGTATGAACCAGTCCAACTTAGTATTTGCGGGATTTGGACGAAACCTCTTCATTTTCACGAGAATTTATCCAACTCTAAGATCTGGGCTACGGCGCCATCTGGCAACCAATTAAACTGACGCATTACCTTACGTCAATTCATCAAATACCCTTAAAGTCTTTCCCCTTTAACTTCAAGAGTCACATTATAAATCTTCAAAAGTTTCTGGTCTTCGAAGACTTTTCCACCTCCCAACCTCTTTTATATACGCTTGCGCTTTGTATTTGTAAAAGACTTCTCAGACTCTCGATCCTTCACCTCTTGCTTTTTTTTTAAAATATTATTACATAAGCAATTCAGATAGCCATGCTTTTCACTGAATTTATTGAAAGTGTTGTTTAGATTTGGTTCTTGATATATTTTCTTCTTGATTCAATCTTGGGCTTTGTTATTTATGGACGAAGGATGGGGACTTGCCCTTGATAAATCCGATCAAGTTGGTTTTTTTGGGAGCAAATCAATTTTTGGATTTAACCTGAGTCCGAAGTTGACAAATAAGAACAAGGGATTGATTATGTTTCCGGTAAATTCGAGTGGAAAAGAAGAGCTTGAAGCAGTGTCCTTGCAGCCCACCGGCAGCCAACAAAAGGTGGTCTTAGGTGAAGTAGACTTCTTCTCGGAGAAAAGTAAACCGGTTAATGATACGAACGCTACTCTTAAGAAGGAAGTTTCACATGTTGAAGCAAATATACGCAGGGAATCTGATGTAAACGTGAGCCATANTTCTGGAAGCTTGTTCTCGGTTTAGATTGTTGATTGATTTTTTTTCCTGGTTTCTGCTGAATACAGACTGGTTTGCAACTTGTAACCGTTAACACTGGAAGTGATCAATCAACAGTGGATGATGGCGTATATTCCGATCGTGCTGATGATAAGCGAGCCAAGAATGAGGTAATCAGTCGAGGAAATGTAGTTTTCGGTGCTTCTAGTCGAATATATGATAAAATGGTTTGATTTTGTTTAATTAGCTGGCACAACTTCAAGTTGAACTGGAAAGAATGAACGCTGAAAATCAGAGGTTGAGAGGGATGCTTACTCAAGTGAGCAACAACTACACAGCAATGCAGATGCATCTTGTGACTTTGATGCAGCAGCAACAGATTTCAAGAACTCATAGTACGCAAGAACACGAGGTAGTCAATTAGTCAAATTTCTAATTATCTCGTAAATGTTTCCTAGTATCGATGATTAAACTGATTTTACGCGATTACATGCTTCAAATTAGATTGTAGACATAAAAAGTACTGAAGAAAAAGAAGTGGAAAATGGAAGAGTTCCACGACAGTTCTTGGGCTTAACCCCCGCTAATCAGTCGGTGGAGGAACAATCCAACTCTTCATCAGAAGAAAGAACTGTTTCAGGCTCCCCTAACAACATGATGGAATTATCGAGGAACAAAAGGATTGCGCGGGAAGGGAGCATGGAATCTGAAGGATTGGGTCCTAACAAGCATCCTAAATTGAATCCTGTTAAGTCCGCTGATCAATCTACCGAGGCTACCATGCGTAAAGCTCGTGTTTCAGTTCGAGCACGATCAGAAGCTCCCATGGTAACTAAAGTACTAAACTAGTAGTATTCTTTTATTTGAAATAATAGTTAAGAATTTTATACAATCATTATGCTAATTTTGGGTTTCTTTTTGTGTGATATTAACAGATTTCGGATGGATGCCAATGGAGAAAATACGGACAAAAGATGGCCAAAGGGAACCCATGTCCCCGAGCTTATTATCGGTGCACAATGGCAGTCGGTTGTCCAGTGCGCAAACAAGTATGTACTCACTTTCTTCGGTGGAGTTTTGATTGTTTATTTTTTTTCATACATTTTTCTAAGCATCGAATAATTAATCATTTCTCGCATGCTACGACAATTACAGGTTCAAAGATGTGCCGAGGACCTAACAATCTTGATCACAACCTATGAAGGAACACACAACCACCCGCTACCTCCGGCCGCCATGGCCATGGCATCCACCACCTCCGCCGCCGCAAGCATGCTCCTTTCAGAGTCTATGCCCAGTGCCGACGGGTTAATGAATCCCAGTTTCTTGGCAAGAACGGTTCTCCCATGTTCATCCAACTTGGCTACAATATCAGCTTCTGCTCCATTTCCCACAATCACACTCGATCTCACACAAAATCCAAACCCATTACTATTTGAAAGACCCTCACCACATTTCCAGGTCCCATTTCCAGTGCCCCCACAAAATTTTGTACCGGTTCCAAATCCATCATCGATTCCTCAGGTTTATGGTCATGTCCTTTACAATCAGTCCAAGTTTTCGGGTCTCCAGATGTCTTGGGATCACATTAACGAAGCCGCAGCTCAATTAACGGGTTCAACGTCGCAACATCCGCAGCTTCACCAGCAGCCGCACCACCCTTCTTTTGCGGACACCCTCAGCGCAGCCACGGCGGCTATTACCACCGATCCTAATTTCATGGCCTCCCTTGCCGCCGCCATCACCTCCATTATGGCCGGTTCTCATCCGCATGACAGCACTTCCACCCCCGACAACGTAAATAAAGGCAATATCAACAAAACCAGCGGCAGTTTTCCTGGGAACTAGCTGTCGAAACGTTCTTCCACAGTTCCACTTCATTTTCTTGTTAATTATGATTCCATTTTTCGTCACACTTGAACCAGATAGTTATCTTGATTGTTTCTTTTCTTTCATTTTCCGGGTCCCATATCATGAAGTTAACATGTCCATATTGTTTAAGTTCCATTTTGTTGTGAAAGTAAGATTAGAACACAGCTGTCTTCTATCACATCTAAATAATTTTTTATTCATTCATATATTTATATACACGTAAATAAAGCAAAAGACAAAAACCAGTGATCGGTTTCTTGGATTATCTGTCACAATTTTCCTTAATTTGGTCATCGTTATAATAATTGTCAAATAATGGAAGGAAAAAAACAATTGAGAAGCAGACAACTGGAGACTTGTAGAACCGATCAAAGGCCCAGTTGTTGAAAAATCAAAGGTTTGAGATGATATATTCTGATTTGAGAGGTCAACAAGTCCGGCCATAAAATTTTGACACGTACATCATAAGATAGAGAACTGATGTGATTTCAGATTGGAGGAGACTTCGTAGCCTTCGAAATTTTTTTTATCAATAATATAATATAGTTTAGAGATAATCACCGTCGATAATAGTTTAAACAATGTGATCACGTACTTTCTTGCGTTTGTTGACTCTTCGAGCAGAAGCTAGCAATATTCGATCGAGATTATTGGTGCGGGAGCATTCCCAATATAAAAATTAATTAAAAAAATGTTTACAATTATTGATAAACATTATTTTGTCATTAAAATATTTGATTCAATTCCCAAAAATCGATGCAATCATTTACTAAAAGATATAAATATACCATAGGGATAGCACAACTTTGCTTCCTTCCACGGTCCTGTTTTCTACCTGAGCAATATCAGAAGACCACTCAAATTCATGTGGTCTGACTGCTCTCAATTCTTGAAACCCCCGTTGTGTTCGGAGTCTCAGAGCAACTCCGGTCATCACTCAATATCACTGTTATCTTCGCATTCACAGGTATGAGACGTTATTGATACCCTCGTGTGGTGAAACCTCCGTAAGAGCTTGGGTCATGGATGACCCGAAATATTAAATAGATAGTCCAAATCAAATTAAGTATGCAAGAAGCTGGGTTCAGCGGAAACCGGGCAGGTGAATGCCCGAGATATCTTCCACCCAGGCTACTAGACGCTTGGGCTCTCGTACAAACTCCCCGAGAAGCTTTTCAACCGGGCTACCTCGAGAATTACACCACACTCGAGTGTAATTCATATATGCAATCTTATATGTCAAAACAACATGGATTTGGCGTGTAGGAAAAGTCATCAGAAGGTATGGACAGTCGACTTGCCATACTTATAGTAGGTGGCACTGAAAACTAGGTAATGATGGGAATTACTACTATAAATACCTGGTATTATTTTCATTTACAGATTCTGAAAAACTTCTAACTCTCAAGCATACATATATTTCCACATATATTGCTTGTGTTCTTCATCTTCAAACCTGCTGACTTAAGCATTGGAGTGTTGTTTGCAGGTATACTCAAAATTCCTAAACTTTAAACTCTCATCATTACCCGGTGGATTGCCCACGAACTTCACACCCGATTCACTCGGATATCATCAGTTATGTTTCGATAATCATTGGAAGGTCTTTCAGCGCACGTAGGAGTGATGTGACTAGGCTGAAAGTAGTACGGGTTGTCAGGTTTGACAGTGTCAGGAAGCAGGATGGGCAACCATTTCGCCATGAGTAACAGCTGGTCACTGAAAACAAAGTCATCATTAACTTCTTTTCAATAAATACCAGGTTTGCTTGATATTAATGGATTCAGATGTTCTGGCAATAAATACGCATACTCTCTACAAATTCTCATGATATAAAACACTTAACTGACTTGAGCGTCGAAATGACTACGTCGGAAAATCTTTCGGCGTCCCACTAACGTTCTCTACTCTCTTACGTGTGCAGATATTTCAAGCCCAGACACTTTTCACCTGAGCTCTGACATACCAAGATAGAAACCAACCCGACCTGGTGCAATTGCCTATCACTCTCAGACTCAATTCACACTGTCATCATGAATTCCTATCCGAGCACTATTAACAAAACACTCGACCCCATGAGGTCCGACCCTTCTCAATTCCTACCAGTAATGATTCTTCTCTGTCAAGAAGCATGTCCCCTACCCGAGCCCAAGGGTCGGGAATTAATTTGTGCTCCATTGAGGAGAGATTGGCATATTACCAAGCCGATGGTCGGGGAGGGTGGTATGACAGGGCGTCCAACCCCTCTCTTAACCCTACCCGAGCCCCACCAACAAACTTTGGAAGTGAAGCTACTCGATCATGGTAAATATGGAACACGCGCAGGGGCGGAGGTACATGTCCCGGGTGGTCCAAATTTTTTTAAAAAAATTTATGTGTAAATTCATGTATAATTTTGGATAAATTTTATATTAGTTCGGGCAGATCAATTTAAAATATTAAAAGATGTCAGAGTTTAAAATTCTAGTCTGAGTAACGCCAGATTTCTGGCTCCACTGAACACGCGTACAAATAATTAAAGATAAGGAAGAAATCCTGAAGATCTCAGAATACATTTAAATCTGCCAAATATTATATGGATCAACGTAAATCTGGTAACATCTTATCCCAATAGAGATTCTTTCCTAACCGGGGCCCTTAATTACTCAATAAAGTAACTTAATCATGTCGGTGCCTATAAATACCTTGCTATGCGTTAGGATTCAATTTATTAACATATTGCTCACACTCACTAATTATTTTTGCATTTTCGCCTATATTTTCTTGAGTCAAAATCAGACTTAACCATAATATGGTTCATGCCGGCAACACTCCCGACACCCCCTAACAATTTGTTCATCTACGCAGATCCAGCCCTACACAACACATCTGACATAATCCTTAAGTTGTTGAAGAGTTTCTCACAACTTGAAGTGAGTTTTTGGTTGTATAATATTTTATATTAGGACACTATTTGATCAAATGATAGTTTTTGGGAATAGTTTGACACCTATGTATTTATTACCCATATATTATAAATTCTCCATCATTCTATTCAAATTATATCTAAATGAAGTGTATTCAATTCAGAGATTTAATATCTATTATATATATAAATATGTGACTTTATATGTGAATTTACATTTGTCTCCTTATTAATTGTTTGTTTTACATTAATTGCTTACTTTAAATATATCTTTTCATTATCTTTATTCATATTTTAAATATGTATGATTATTAATATGTTACCCACATTATAATATGTTATTTTTATCCAATGATATCTTTTCATTATGTAAATTAGTATTTGATTTTTTTTAATGCCTACTCATATTATAATATGTTATTTTTAATCCAATGATTTAGTTTTTTTTATTATCTTTTCATTATGTAAATTAAATTAATTAAAGTTTAGAAATAACTCATTATCGAATTGTGAATTTTCTTTGGAGTCTTATTAATTTTTTTTCATTTCCTCATGTGACAGTTTGTTAGAATTTATGTGTTTAAATTAAAGCTTTTTGCAACCGAAATTTTTTTGCTGTTTATATTTATAAATTATTTAAATAAATAAAACACGGTAAAAGATCGTTGCGATTTGAGCTGTCAATTTGGGTTGGATCTGTCGGTTTGGCTTGCACCGCCAAACAATTTATGTGAGTTGGGTTGA